>NW_027493810.1:0-209891 GCF_021521415.1 Bidens hawaiensis
AATCCAAGAGGTGCTCAAAGATTTTCACAAAGGTGATTGTGGTAATCACACTGGAGGGAAGAGCCCTATTTTCTAGAATTCTTAGAACATGATACTTCTGGCCAACAATGAAGAGAGACGCCATGGGATACTTAAAGAAGTGTGATGCTTGCCAAAGACATGCAAACATTCTTCATCAACCAGTAGAACCTATGTATCCTATATCCTCGTCATGGCCTTTCATGAAATGGGGCATGGATATTGTGGGTAAGCTACCTAAGGAACCAAGAGGAAAAGTATTCATGTTTGCAATGACTGACTACTTTTCAAAATAGATAGAAGCAGAAGCTTTCGTTCAAGTCCGCGAAAAAGAGGTGATATCCTTCATTAAAAGAAATATTACTACTAGATTTGGCATTCCTTCAGAAATTATTTGTGACAATGGTTCCCTGTTTATCAGGAAAAGAACCACTAACTTTTGTGACGACTGGGGCATCAAGATGATTACCTCTACTCCAGTGCATCCTCAAGCTAATGGCCAAGCAGAGTCAAGCAACAAGATTATCATCAACAACTTGAAAAAGAAGCTAGGATCCAAAAAAGGAAAGTGGGCTGAAGAGCTACCTTATGTTCTTTGGGCTGACATGACAACACCCAAAAATGCAACGGGCCAAACACCCTTCTCATTAGTGTTTGGTTCAGAAGCAGTTATCCCTACAGAAATGGTGGTGCCAACAGGCAGAACAAGCATCCAGGATCCTAAGGTCAATGAAGAAATCCTCCTTAAAGACTTGGATATTGTTGAAGAACTCAGAGACCTAGCCAAGATCAGAATGGCAGCTTATCAACAAAAGGTAGCTGGGGCTCAAGTATCCTTAAAGGATCAAGGATCCTAAAATTGATAATATCTATCTGATCATTTATTCATTTTTATCTTTGCTTATTTAAGGATAACGTATTCTTAATACTTGTATTTTCCAAGTTTTAAGTAACAATGTAGGATGAATGGTAAGATATTCAATGATCAAGAGGTTGGCCATCTCTCCTTTATATTTAAGGTACTTTACTATTTTCCTTGGCCTAGCCCACGATTGGATATGGCCCTCGATGGTCATATCCCCTAAGGTTTAAAGGTTTATACCTTTCTTACAAATTAGAGTTTCTACACTCTCGCCTGGAGTGCACGCTATCCAACGTATAGTCCAGGGCAGCGGGACCAGTACACGTTTAGTGGCTGACAATTTCGTTGTCTTCGGCTATATGGAGGATCCTACGATTTATGGTAGACGTACCATACCACCGGTTTATAACATTTTCACGTTATCTCAAGACAAAGGTTTCTAACATTTTCATGTTAGCAACGGTTTTGGCGTTTTCACGTCACTCACGTTTGGGCTAAATCCCGGTTTGGGCGAGTCCCCATTTAACATCCGTATATTGGGCCAGTCCCCAGTTTGGGCTTGTCCCCAGTATTTGGGCTTGTCCCCAGTTTAACACCAGTTTGGGCTTGTCCCCAGTATTTGGGCTTGTCCCCAGGTGTACGGGCTTGTCCCCAGTTTATTTATGGGCTTGTCCCTAGCTTAATGGGTTTAATCCCAGTTAACATTATGAGTTGTTTGCAACAGATTTTTTAAGTTCATTGTGAAGATCAAAACTTATGGATTCAAAATCCTTAAATTGCTCCTACAAGGATCACAGAAGGTTCAATACTTACAGTAACTTAGGAATACTTAGACCTTGAGGTATGATTTCTACTTTTAAATTCATATTGGTTTGGCTAGAATCCTTATAAATCTTTTGGTTTAAAGATTTAACTTCTTTGAATTATTTCAGTTAGGATATTCTATCCTAAAAATTTTAATTATTTTTCTAAGGATATTATATCCAGAAATTTCCATAATCACTTTTTCTTAAGGATATTCTTTCCTAAAATTTTTACTCAGTGTTATTCCTTAAAATTCATTATGAGACTAAGATTATATCAAATAAGTTTTCAAAATAACAAGTAACAAAGAAAATAGTCAGAAGATTTAGATTATCATTAATATAAGTCGCTTAGACTTATCCAAAATCCTTAACCCGGATTTCACCATGCAAAAGATGGACCATCCAACTGGGTTAAGTGAGTAGTACTAATTGTTCTTAAGTGCAGGAAAATAAAGAACAGGGGCACCAAAGGTTCCATCCACCTTCGATACCCCTGAAAATTTTCTAGAGGATCAGTAATCCTTAAATCCTACTTACTATTGTTTATTACAAACCAAATTATCCGTAAAATCATCAACATAAAAAAATGGTCTCGGGCCTTGTCTTCTTTATCCTTCATCGCCCACATAGGCTGCATCCTCACCCTCCGCAGCACCTTCTCCTTCCCTAGCTTCAGCCACATCCTTAGCTCCGCTCGTACCAGCTTCATTCCCCTCAGACATCTCCACATCTTCCTCATCGCCTAGAACTGCCAAGGTAGTCTTCCATTTCTGCACGTTCAAGGTTACCTTATCAAAAGCGGGATCACCCGCCTCCATCTCCATCTTGATCCTAGCCAGCACTGACCTAGCCTCCCACATATTGGCCTCCTCCGTTGCTTGCTTGACCTCCTCTTGAAGCTGGGCATCTGTTGTGGATACCTGATCCTTGAGCTGTCTCTTGAGCTGGGCTAATGCTTTGTCCTTGTTGACCACCGCGTTCCCTAACCCAGATAGCTTGTCACTCATCTAGCCTACAAACTTTTCATAATGCTCCTTGAAAGAATTCATTGCCAGTAATTAACTGTAACATTTCGAAATTTCCAAAGTAATATTAATTATATTACTTAATAATAGAGGGAAAGTTTACTCGGGTTATCGGGAAATAAATAAATAGAGTAGGAGTTGGTATGGGTCGGGCTAGTGTTGGGTAATGGATATGGGTTATGGACTTGGGTTATGAAAGAAGGAAGGAGAGTCCATGGGCTTAAGCCCATGATCCCTAAATATAAATGCCATTAATCACCATTTAATCCTCATTCTCACATATTCCATACACCACCAAAACACACAACACCATCTTATAACCCGAACCAAGATCCGAAGGTGAAAACCCGAGCTTGTTGGTGCTGGAACGACGTGACGGACCAAAACAACATCAAGGCTTAACCGTGTTTGTAGTTCGACTCGTTCAAGGTACGTTTATAGTTAGAAATCGTTCGTATAGGTTCGGTTTGATTTGAGAAATGACAGATCTGAGTTTGTATGGTAAAAACGAATCCAACAATGCTAAACTTACTGTAATGGTTAAGATTTGATGGGATAATCGATTGATAAAAGAACCCGTAACCTAGATGCCTAAATCGCACCCCTTAAACATCGATGTTAGGCCGAATTGATGGTTGGGGTTTGTAGGCGCTGGTCAGACGATTCCGTGGATACCTAAATCGAGTTATTTGGTTAAGAAACGAAGATGATTAAGGACGAACAGTAGCTGCAGCCGACAACTTCGCCTGCAAGCTAAGTTCGCCTGACGAACTTCGCCTGCAAAGCTAAGTTCGCCTGATGACAACTTCGCCTAAAGCTAAGTTCGCCTGATGACAACTTCGCCTAAAAGCTAAGTTCGCCTGATGACAACTTCGCGTAAAAGCTAAGTTCGCCTGATGACAACTTCGCGTAAAAGCTAAGTTCGCCTGATGACAACTTCGCCTAAAGCTAAGTTCGCCTGATGACAACTTCGCCTAAAGCTAAGTTCGCCTGATGACAACTTCGCCTAAAGCTAAGTTCGCCTAAGGTTTAACTTCGCCTAGAGTCAACTTCGCCTAAAGCTAAGTTCGCCTAAGGTTTAACCCCAGCCAGGGGCTCTGCCCCTTGGACCCTGCTAGGGGCTGCCGCCCCTAGACCCCGCTGCCAGGGGCGCTGCCCCCGGACCCCCGTTCGTTGTGGGTAGTAGTTAAGACTAGAAAGATTATATGAGTAGTGATAGTTGATTGATACGTATACTTGTTATACAGTCAGCCGTGCACAACTGAAGAAAGGGATTACGATTAACGGTGAACGTAACCGTGTTCAGGTGAGTTTCTAGCCCCATTCTGTGTTATGTTTTCGGGGCTGTGTGCATACTCGATGTGTTGTTAATACATTTATCCTAAGTGATAAGTGTATGCCATATGTGATATATGTGATATGTATGAGTGATTGCTTGATGGTACGTGAACGGTCTTCGGATATTGCACGTACTGTCAGGTTGTAACGCTATGTATAAGGTAAGTATGATATGTATGCTTATGTGTATGAACGTGATAAAGTTAATAAAAGAAGGAAATGATGGTTGTATGGTTGTATGGTTACGAAAAGGGTACCGAGCCCTAATAATACTCGAGGTATGATGTATGGTTGTATGGTAACGAAGAGGGAATCGAACCCTACTAATATTCGAGAACTAGGGACCAGACCCTTATAATATCTTTGATGTTAGGGACCAGACCCTTATAATATCTGTGATGTTAGGGACCAGACCCTTATAATATCTGTGATGTTAGGGACCAGACCCTTATAATATCTGTGGTGTTAGGGACCAGACCCTTATAATATCTGTGATGTTAGGGACCAGACCCTTATAATATCTGTGATGTTAGGGACCAGACCCTTATAATATCTGTGATGTTAGGGACCAGACCCTTATAATATCTGTGATGTTAGGGACCAGACCCTTATAATATCTGTGATGTTAGGGACCAGACCCTTATAATATCTGTGATGTTAGGAACCAGACCCTTATAATATCTGTGATGTTAGGGACCAGACCCTTATAATATCTGTGATGTTAGGGACCAGACCCTTATAATATCTGTGAGGTTATAGGGCGAAAGGCTCTTTAAAACGTATGATTATGTATGTAAAGAAAGTATGAAAGTATGACTGAAAGAATATAAGTTTATGTGTATTGTATAGTGTATGATTAACTAGAACTCACTCACCGTAGCTGACTTTTAGTATGCACGCAGGTGAGCTGATTATAGAGTTAGCATGATGATGGCACATGGCATGGATTGAACGGCTGGCATCTGAAGAAAGAAGAAATGATGTTTTAAATATAAAGTTTTGTGTTATGGTATCAAAGAAAAGATTTAATGTTTTGTAACAAATGATTGATGTTTTATATTCCGCGAAAAGTTTTAATAAACTCTGATTTGCAGAACTATGTTTATGAGTAAATCCGACGCTAAAGTAGGGCTACCGGGTTCAGGGCTTTACAAGTTGGTATCAGAGCATAAGTTCGAGAGATTTAAGCATCCTACATGCTTAGACTCGAACAGAGAATTAGATTTAAAAAGAGAAAGAAAAAGATGCCAGTTCAAGATAGCCATGTGTCACTCAAGCAAGCTCAGTAACGGTAAAGTATGTTAAATAATGTATAAGGATGTTCGCTTACGCATAGGATTAATTGATTGTTTGATTGATTGTTTTACTGTTTTACGGTAGGGCTTTACATTAACCATTTATTCAGGATTTTAAGGATATTGGATCCTTAAATTCAACACAGCAGGATACAGGATACTTACAGAGAGGACTGTGCCATAATGGGTTTCGGGATCGGAGGACCTCTTTTTTTAAGAAGCCGCGGACTTAGCTCTAGTCGTTGCAGTCTTGGGCTCGGAACTAGTGGCTGCCTTTAACGCTTCTTTCTTGATATATTGGGGAGTGATGCTGTCAATGTCTTCCAAGTAAAACTTGCTAGCAGACTTCTGAGACTTCTTGGCGCCTACAAAGGTTAAGTAAACAGATAAGTATTTCCTCTAATTTTTCTTACTTCTAAAATTGTTATATTGAAACTTACTTGACATGTCGGAATCTGAGGAAATCTCACAAAAAGCTTCGATGAATCGGGCATGAAAAGTTCTGACTTCGGTATCCAGTGCAAGGAACCGCTTTGTTTTCTCTTCTTTACCCAGTAACTTAGCCAATGAAGCAAAGTTCTCAACAGCAAAAGAAGACAAAACGTTAGATTAATCATCAAGGATCCTATCGTTACTAAGGATCCAGGATCTTACCCTTTCTAACCCACTTTGAAGGAAGATCAGTCCCACCAGGTATGGAGTCTCGTCTCACGAAGAGAAACTGATTTCTCCAGAAGGAGTCATTCAAAGTAACCTTTAGAAGAAGATGAGGTTGTCGAGGCTTGGATTTAAAAAGGAATCGAGCTGGACCGTGGGTAGTAAGGGTGTACAGATGTTTTGGACAAAAATCTACTATGGATCAAGTATCCAAATCTGTTAAGTGAGGTAAGGTGCTAACTCGATAATGACAAGTGTGCAATCATAATATTGGTGAACACAAAGGTTTGATCACGAGGGAAAAAGCCCTTAACCAAGATAGTCTTACTTCGGTCAAAACTTATCAAAGTAATCTTTGGTCGAATCTCTTCAATCAAGGATTAACTAAGTAATCGTTGATTAAGTCCTTTTGGTGAAGGATCAACAAGGTAACCTTTGGTCGATGAGTATGTGATTATCGTGATCTCCGGCACAAAAAACCCCCGGACGGTGCAAACTATCACCGTCAAGTTTATTAATGGTTAAAGGTATTACAATCGTTGTGGAGTATATGATCGAGATTACAATAATAAGCTAGTGAGTAGAGAGAGTAATTGTTTCTGCTCTAGAGTGTGTGTAATGGTACATGTGTTTCCTACTCGATCATAGCTCAAATAAATAAGAAAATATCACTAACAACATTTCCTAACTATCCGGAAGTCTTCCACTAGCCGATCCACGACCTTTGACCATGTGCCAATAGCCATCCAGTAGCGAGATAAGTGGGAGAACGAGTCTTGTAGCCGTTGTTGATATTTAAACATCCATCTACACATGAGTTCGTCCATCAACAACTACATCGAACTAGGATCCTTGATCCCTTCTCCAGCTAGAAAATGTTCTGTGAGGATAATTGATACAAGCACGTCTTAAAGTTGTAATACATGTCTAACACATCACCATACTAAACGCAATCATTAGTAAACAAGTAATACCGAGGACCGTCGATCCTTTATATCCTGATACATATTTCTAGGATAAACTATCAATAAGACAGTCAAGGATAAAGAATCCTCACTATAAAATTCATAGCCTAACAATTGCCCCCAAAATGGCGGGTGATTGTGCAAAACAGCGGTCATTTTGAATTTCAAATTTGCCGCGAAAACTAATAGATGGGACGGTTTTGCCAGAATATTTATCATTTAGCCCTCAAGGTTAATTATAACCGTCTATATATGCCGCCCTATATCCTTGATTATATACACACTTCCTTCCGACGCATCAGGTATCCTTTCTACCTTTCTTTCTATATTTCTTCTAAACATGTCTGCTGCTTCGTCTTCTTCTTCCCCGGCTGCTTCTAAACCTTCCGAACAGATTTTCGATGACCGCGAGTTGTCGGAAATGGAACCTCAGCGCCTCATTGCCAATCCGTCGATTGAGATTTGCAAATTTACGGACCCCGAGGTCGACGGTTTTCAATCGTTATTTCCTCCGGGAACCTTATTCCAACCCTACGAATCCAGTGTCAGGTGCGACGTGTTCTCTACAGTTTGGATCTGTTTTCCGGCGACTCCATTTCTGATTGGATACAAGTACCCTTTTCCATCTTTTACCCAAAGCTTTTTCGACTCTACCGGCATATCCTACATACAGGCTATGCCGATGATTTGGAGGGTTCTCAACACTATCGAGAGAATCATTGAAGAGGAGAAGATCGATTTCGGCCTTCCCGAGTTATCGTATTTATATACCCTCATTACCCACAGTCCTGCTCGTTTCATCTTTAAATCCAAGCCCCGACAGCCCCATCAGATCTCAAAAGCCACGCTAAATGATTCCGTGTGGAGGAATCAGTTTTTCTTTGTAAAATGCGACTCAATAGCGGGGGGAACTGATCTTCCTTCAACCTAGGTCACGAAGGGTAGGATCCTGGATCCTTAAGGAATAGCAGGATCCTTTATTCTTTCTTGTTGTCTGCAGTTGAGAACTTCGCTTCATTGAGTAAACTACCTGGAACAGAAGAGAAAGCAAAACAGTTCCTGAAGCTGGATACCAAAGTTAGGACCTTTCAAGCTCGATTTGTTGAAGGTTTTTGTGATATCTCCTCAAGTTCAAGCATGTCAAGTAAGTTAATAATTTTAAGGTAAATAAAATAAAATAGAACACTTATTTGTCAATTTTTCTTCTACAGGAACCAAAAAATCAGGAAAGTTTGCTCTCAAGTTCTCCCTAGATGACATCGATTGTATGGATACTTCTCCCGCTGTCAAGAAGGAAGCTTCAAAGGCTAGCACTAGCTCCGAGCCCAAGACTGCTACGACCAGGGCCAAACTTGCAGCTTCCAAGAGGAAAAGATCCTCTGATCCCGAGACCCATTATAACATTGTCAACTCTGTAAGTATATCGTATTCTGTTCTTTAGTATCTTAGGATCCAGTATTATCACAATTCTGATTCAAAATTTATTGATAGGCTGCAATCGCTATGAGGGATCACTATAAAAAGATTATCCATCAGATGAGCGAGAAAATGTTAGGTTTAGGGAAAGCTGTGGTTGCTAAGGACAAGGCTATGATCCAGCTCTCCAAGGAGAAGAAACAGTTGGAGGATCAGTTATCCTTAGCCGAAGCCCAACGTCTAGAGGCAGTGGAGCAGGTGACTAATGAAGCCAAGATGTGGGTTGCCAGGTTGGTATTCCAGGCGCGGAACAAGATGGCGAAGGAGGCTGGTGATCCCGCTTTTGACAAGTCGGCTTGGGATGTGGAGAAATGGAAGGATGCACTTAACGACCTTGGTGGTGAGGATGACGAGAAGATGGTTGAGAACACCGAGGCTGGGACCAGTGGCGTTAAGGAGGTGGTTGAGGATGGCAAGGGAGAAGCTGATGCTGCGGTTGAGGATGCAGCTTAAGTGGGCAGTGAAGGATATCAAAGACAAGGCCTGAGCCCATTCTTTTTTGTTTAGTGTTGGTGTTTTTATCAACAATTTCTATGGTCTGTAATAAACAATAGTATTTAGGATAAAGGATCCACGATCCTGAAGACAATTGGCGGGGGTGACAAAGGTGGAAGGATCCTCTGTTTGTGGGGATGAAGCCTTTGTTGCCCGATGACAACTTCGCCTAAAGCTAAGTTCGCCTGATGACAACTTCGCCTAAAAGCTAAGTTCGCCTGATGACAACTTCGCGTAAAAGCTAAGTTCGCCTGATGACAACTTCGCGTAAAAGCTAAGTTCGCCTGATGACAACTTCGCCTAAAGCTAAGTTCGCCTGATGACAACTTCGCCTAAAGCTAAGTTCGCCTGATGACAACTTCGCCTAAAGCTAAGTTCGCCTAAGGTTTAACTTCGCCTAGAGTCAACTTCGCCTAAAGCTAAGTTCGCCTAAGGTTTAACCCCAGCCAGGGGCTCTGCCCCTTGGACCCTGCTAGGGGCTGCCGCCCCTAGACCCCGCTGCCAGGGGCGCTGCCCCCGGACCCCCGTTCGTTGTGGGTAGTAGTTAAGACTAGAAAGATTATATGAGTAGTGATAGTTGATTGATACGTATACTTGTTATACAGTCAGCCGTGCACAACTGAAGAAAGGGATTACGATTAACGGTGAACGTAACCGTGTTCAGGTGAGTTTCTAGCCCCATTCTGTGTTATGTTTTCGGGGCTGTGTGCATACTCGATGTGTTGTTAATACATTTATCCTAAGTGATAAGTGTATGCCATATGTGATATATGTGATATGTATGAGTGATTGCTTGATGGTACGTGAACGGTCTTCGGATATTGCACGTACTGTCAGGTTGTAACGCTATGTATAAGGTAAGTATGATATGTATGCTTATGTGTATGAACGTGATAAAGTTAATAAAAGAAGGAAATGATGGTTGTATGGTTGTATGGTTACGAAAAGGGTACCGAGCCCTAATAATACTCGAGGTATGATGTATGGTTGTATGGTAACGAAGAGGGAATCGAACCCTACTAATATTCGAGAACTAGGGACCAGACCCTTATAATATCTTTGATGTTAGGGACCAGACCCTTATAATATCTGTGATGTTAGGGACCAGACCCTTATAATATCTGTGATGTTAGGGACCAGACCCTTATAATATCTGTGGTGTTAGGGACCAGACCCTTATAATATCTGTGATGTTAGGGACCAGACCCTTATAATATCTGTGATGTTAGGGACCAGACCCTTATAATATCTGTGATGTTAGGGACCAGACCCTTATAATATCTGTGATGTTAGGGACCAGACCCTTATAATATCTGTGATGTTAGGGACCAGACCCTTATAATATCTGTGATGTTAGGAACCAGACCCTTATAATATCTGTGATGTTAGGGACCAGACCCTTATAATATCTGTGATGTTAGGGACCAGACCCTTATAATATCTGTGAGGTTATAGGGCGAAAGGCTCTTTAAAACGTATGATTATGTATGTAAAGAAAGTATGAAAGTATGACTGAAAGAATATAAGTTTATGTGTATTGTATAGTGTATGATTAACTAGAACTCACTCACCGTAGCTGACTTTTAGTATGCACGCAGGTGAGCTGATTATAGAGTTAGCATGATGATGGCACATGGCATGGATTGAACGGCTGGCATCTGAAGAAAGAAGAAATGATGTTTTAAATATAAAGTTTTGTGTTATGGTATCAAAGAAAAGATTTAATGTTTTGTAACAAATGATTGATGTTTTATATTCCGCGAAAAGTTTTAATAAACTCTGATTTGCAGAACTATGTTTATGAGTAAATCCGACGCTAAAGTAGGGCTACCGGGTTCAGGGCTTTACAAGTTGGTATCAGAGCATAAGTTCGAGAGATTTAAGCATCCTACATGCTTAGACTCGAACAGAGAATTAGATTTAAAAAGAGAAAGAAAAAGATGCCAGTTCAAGATAGCCATGTGTCACTCAAGCAAGCTCAGTAACGGTAAAGTATGTTAAATAATGTATAAGGATGTTCGCTTACGCATAGGATTAATTGATTGTTTGATTGATTGTTTTACTGTTTTACGGTAGGGCTTTACATTAACCATTTATTCAGGATTTTAAGGATATTGGATCCTTAAATTCAACACAGCAGGATACAGGATACTTACAGAGAGGACTGTGCCATAATGGGTTTCGGGATCGGAGGACCTCTTTTTTTAAGAAGCCGCGGACTTAGCTCTAGTCGTTGCAGTCTTGGGCTCGGAACTAGTGGCTGCCTTTAACGCTTCTTTCTTGATATATTGGGGAGTGATGCTGTCAATGTCTTCCAAGTAAAACTTGCTAGCAGACTTCTGAGACTTCTTGGCGCCTACAAAGGTTAAGTAAACAGATAAGTATTTCCTCTAATTTTTCTTACTTCTAAAATTGTTATATTGAAACTTACTTGACATGTCGGAATCTGAGGAAATCTCACAAAAAGCTTCGATGAATCGGGCATGAAAAGTTCTGACTTCGGTATCCAGTGCAAGGAACCGCTTTGTTTTCTCTTCTTTACCCAGTAACTTAGCCAATGAAGCAAAGTTCTCAACAGCAAAAGAAGACAAAACGTTAGATTAATCATCAAGGATCCTATCGTTACTAAGGATCCAGGATCTTACCCTTTCTAACCCACTTTGAAGGAAGATCAGTCCCACCAGGTATGGAGTCTCGTCTCACGAAGAGAAACTGATTTCTCCAGAAGGAGTCATTCAAAGTAACCTTTAGAAGAAGATGAGGTTGTCGAGGCTTGGATTTAAAAAGGAATCGAGCTGGACCGTGGGTAGTAAGGGTGTACAGATGTTTTGGACAAAAATCTACTATGGATCAAGTATCCAAATCTGTTAAGTGAGGTAAGGTGCTAACTCGATAATGACAAGTGTGCAATCATAATATTGGTGAACACAAAGGTTTGATCACGAGGGAAAAAGCCCTTAACCAAGATAGTCTTACTTCGGTCAAAACTTATCAAAGTAATCTTTGGTCGAATCTCTTCAATCAAGGATTAACTAAGTAATCGTTGATTAAGTCCTTTTGGTGAAGGATCAACAAGGTAACCTTTGGTCGATGAGTATGTGATTATCGTGATCTCCGGCACAAAAAACCCCCGGACGGTGCAAACTATCACCGTCAAGTTTATTAATGGTTAAAGGTATTACAATCGTTGTGGAGTATATGATCGAGATTACAATAATAAGCTAGTGAGTAGAGAGAGTAATTGTTTCTGCTCTAGAGTGTGTGTAATGGTACATGTGTTTCCTACTCGATCATAGCTCAAATAAATAAGAAAATATCACTAACAACATTTCCTAACTATCCGGAAGTCTTCCACTAGCCGATCCACGACCTTTGACCATGTGCCAATAGCCATCCAGTAGCGAGATAAGTGGGAGAACGAGTCTTGTAGCCGTTGTTGATATTTAAACATCCATCTACACATGAGTTCGTCCATCAACAACTACATCGAACTAGGATCCTTGATCCCTTCTCCAGCTAGAAAATGTTCTGTGAGGATAATTGATACAAGCACGTCTTAAAGTTGTAATACATGTCTAACACATCACCATACTAAACGCAATCATTAGTAAACAAGTAATACCGAGGACCGTCGATCCTTTATATCCTGATACATATTTCTAGGATAAACTATCAATAAGACAGTCAAGGATAAAGAATCCTCACTATAAAATTCATAGCCTAACAATTGCCCCCAAAATGGCGGGTGATTGTGCAAAACAGCGGTCATTTTGAATTTCAAATTTGCCGCGAAAACTAATAGATGGGACGGTTTTGCCAGAATATTTATCATTTAGCCCTCAAGGTTAATTATAACCGTCTATATATGCCGCCCTATATCCTTGATTATATACACACTTCCTTCCGACGCATCAGGTATCCTTTCTACCTTTCTTTCTATATTTCTTCTAAACATGTCTGCTGCTTCGTCTTCTTCTTCCCCGGCTGCTTCTAAACCTTCCGAACAGATTTTCGATGACCGCGAGTTGTCGGAAATGGAACCTCAGCGCCTCATTGCCAATCCGTCGATTGAGATTTGCAAATTTACGGACCCCGAGGTCGACGGTTTTCAATCGTTATTTCCTCCGGGAACCTTATTCCAACCCTACGAATCCAGTGTCAGGTGCGACGTGTTCTCTACAGTTTGGATCTGTTTTCCGGCGACTCCATTTCTGATTGGATACAAGTACCCTTTTCCATCTTTTACCCAAAGCTTTTTCGACTCTACCGGCATATCCTACATACAGGCTATGCCGATGATTTGGAGGGTTCTCAACACTATCGAGAGAATCATTGAAGAGGAGAAGATCGATTTCGGCCTTCCCGAGTTATCGTATTTATATACCCTCATTACCCACAGTCCTGCTCGTTTCATCTTTAAATCCAAGCCCCGACAGCCCCATCAGATCTCAAAAGCCACGCTAAATGATTCCGTGTGGAGGAATCAGTTTTTCTTTGTAAAATGCGACTCAATAGCGGGGGGAACTGATCTTCCTTCAACCTAGGTCACGAAGGGTAGGATCCTGGATCCTTAAGGAATAGCAGGATCCTTTATTCTTTCTTGTTGTCTGCAGTTGAGAACTTCGCTTCATTGAGTAAACTACCTGGAACAGAAGAGAAAGCAAAACAGTTCCTGAAGCTGGATACCAAAGTTAGGACCTTTCAAGCTCGATTTGTTGAAGGTTTTTGTGATATCTCCTCAAGTTCAAGCATGTCAAGTAAGTTAATAATTTTAAGGTAAATAAAATAAAATAGAACACTTATTTGTCAATTTTTCTTCTACAGGAACCAAAAAATCAGGAAAGTTTGCTCTCAAGTTCTCCCTAGATGACATCGATTGTATGGATACTTCTCCCGCTGTCAAGAAGGAAGCTTCAAAGGCTAGCACTAGCTCCGAGCCCAAGACTGCTACGACCAGGGCCAAACTTGCAGCTTCCAAGAGGAAAAGATCCTCTGATCCCGAGACCCATTATAACATTGTCAACTCTGTAAGTATATCGTATTCTGTTCTTTAGTATCTTAGGATCCAGTATTATCACAATTCTGATTCAAAATTTATTGATAGGCTGCAATCGCTATGAGGGATCACTATAAAAAGATTATCCATCAGATGAGCGAGAAAATGTTAGGTTTAGGGAAAGCTGTGGTTGCTAAGGACAAGGCTATGATCCAGCTCTCCAAGGAGAAGAAACAGTTGGAGGATCAGTTATCCTTAGCCGAAGCCCAACGTCTAGAGGCAGTGGAGCAGGTGACTAATGAAGCCAAGATGTGGGTTGCCAGGTTGGTATTCCAGGCGCGGAACAAGATGGCGAAGGAGGCTGGTGATCCCGCTTTTGACAAGTCGGCTTGGGATGTGGAGAAATGGAAGGATGCACTTGACGACCTTGGTGGTGAGGATGACGAGAAGATGGTTGAGAACACCGAGGCTGGGACCAGTGGCGTTAAGGAGGTGGTTGAGGATGGCAAGGGAGAAGCTGATGCTGCGGTTGAGGATGCAGCTTAAGTGGGCAGTGAAGGATATCAAAGACAAGGCCTGAGCCCATTCTTTTTTGTTTAGTGTTGGTGTTTTTATCAACAATTTCTATGGTCTGTAATAAACAATAGTATTTAGGATAAAGGATCCACGATCCTGAAGACAATTGGCGGGGGTGACAAAGGTGGAAGGATCCTCTGTTTGTGGGGATGAAGCCTTTGTTGCCCCTATTTTTAAATTTCCGGCACTTATGAACTATTAGTGTAACACCCCGTAACCGCAGCGGAAACGTAAACGGGATGCAACAGACACGTCTGATATCAACAACATTGCTTATAAAGAAAACAGCACTACATTAATTTACACCATATTACATTGTTCCGAGTTTAGTTACCGTCTAGGCGTTAACACATAAGTTTTACCAACAGTACATTAACATATTTAATACAAAAAGATCATTAACCTTCCACAAAAAGCACGCATCGTCAAGCATGTAGCAATTATTCCAGTTTGGGTGTACCTAGAAAGCATGTAAAGAAAACGGGTCAACTACGAATAGTTGATGAGTTTCACTAATTTAAATAAACAGTGACAAATCATAATAATGATCATATATTAGCGATGTAATTATGCTGAGCCCACAAGTGAAACCTCTGACTATCCACATACAACCCCGTGGCATACTCCGCCCACGGACCTGTCCCAAACCGCTATGCCTAACATTACATAGCAAAAATATATAACAACAAAATAGACATGTGCAACTGGCTGGGAAACATCAGCAAATCCATGCCGGACCAGTTGGGTTTGTCAGACCAATAATACTATTCACACTCTACCGGCTTTTAGCTAATCACTCGTGTTACGGGGCCTTACAATGTTAGCAACTCAGACAATTACCATCTTAGTACATTTCCGTACGATTCCCGTACAATATAATATATATAAATTCACGCAAATCCATGCGTTCAGTATGTACTTAAACATTTTAATAGTAACATGCTTTCCGCCCCGGGAAAATATTTAAAAACAATTCAGAAAAAGGGGCTCGTGAAACTCACATTATCGCAAGCAAGCAGGTAACACAGTACGTGAGCTACTAGTCCGGATCTGTAATACGATCCCTAAGTTCGTTACTATACAATCACTATTAATATAACGTTAACTGTGTTAACCGGTACATCTGGGGACACTGTTAACCCAGTACTGTAACCGTTCCGGGGCAATGTTAACCCAGAAACACTTCTCCGGACTCAGATCGTGATATCATTTAGAGTTCAATAGTTAAAATTACTATTAGTTCGTTTTCCCCGTTTTGCGTGCCTAGCACGGTTATCCGTTTTTACGTTTCAAAAATGAGTTTGGTCACACACGACCCAAAAATAATTGTTGACTGACAATTTAATTAAAGTTGTGAAATTAGAGCTCGGTTTAGACACCCCGATTGGCCGCGGGACCCATTTCCGTCTTTAGTGTACCGGAAACTGTTAAATCGGATAAAATTACCCAAATCATCCGAATTATTTCCGGATGATTTATTTTTACTTGTTTAACTCAATTATATGAAAATAGTTCATTTTTAGGGTTTTTATACACCAGTCAGCTCGTTTAGGCGAACTTTACCGGTTTACGCGTTTTAAACTTTAAAGGTTTGTTTTTACACAAATAATTATCCGTTTAATCTCGGATCTTGAAATTATGCACAAATCACTTTTTGACAGTGGGGAAATTTATAAGAATATTTCCAGAATTAAATTTTATATTTAAAATTTATTTATCTATTTTTAAGCACCATTTAAACACTAAATATGTCGTAAATACCATACGACCTTAGAAAAATCCCAAATTTTTCCTGGATGACCCCTGCTATCCACATAGTCCCCTGTAATTTTTCCAGAACCAAAATTTCTTTTTACATGCCATTTTCACTAAAACCGAACTAGAAAACCCTAGAACTCGTTTAACCGAAAAGCCTACTTAGTCTTCTTCAACGGACCTAAATTTTTGTGTGTGACTTTTACATGTTATAAGAAGCTTATCTGGAAGTTTCCAGAATTTTTCATGATATTTAACTATTTTTCACCATTTTTAGTCAAAACCAAGCATTAAATTCACCAAATATTCATCCTTTGTCCAAAAATTACCAAATTTTCACAGATCTCATATTTTCATGTGTAGATCATCTCTGTGAAATTTCGTAGTTTAACTCTAAACGTACCACAATTTGTCCAAAACACTCATAAAAGAACATAAACCAAATATACCTTTTGTTTTCCGCCACTACAAGCTACAAACTCGTCTTTCCGCCTTATCTACCACTAAATACAGAACCTACAACCAACATACCACAATACCAAGAAAGTTACACTCACCATCAAGCCTCTTACACTATAGTTTCGGTTATTGTTTCAAAACTAAAGTTTAAACCGTAAAAATTCGTTTTTGGTTCGTTTAACTCCATTCTTGGACCAAGATCCCTTGTATAACCCGTATACATCACTTGATCATGCAAGAATCGGTTTCTTCTCGGGTTTTCACCCTTTTTCACTTGAAACCTCATTTTCTTGCAAATAAACTCAAGAAAAGAAGATGAACACGTAAATAACTCGATTTTTACCTCGGATTTCTTGCTAAAATTCTGGATTTTTAAGTGGAAATGTGGAGAGAAAGAAGGATGATGCAAATGGTTGATGTAAAAAAAAATGAGAGGCAAGGGGTTATACCCCCTTGTCCGATCGGAATAGATAGGGGAGGTGGGGTGGGGCCCACCTTTCCATTCTTAGCCACTCATTCGGATTTTGGGAATCCGGATAATGTTTTGGATAATCTGGTTCAGTTCATTTTTTGGTTAAATGTTTAATTTAGCTTAAACGAGGCTAAAACGGTCGTTTTCGGCTTAAAAAATGAAATTTATATAAAACCGATTTAAAAACTTTAAAAACTTAAACCATGACATTTATTAACTTAAAACATCGTATTATTAATAATTGCACATCTTTTTCGGCTTGATCGATTGTCTCTTGCTCGGTTTGGTATTAAAGGTTTCGTTTAACGTACCGACGTACCATTAAATCGAAAATTCTTTTTCTGTGCCTCAATTCACTTATCCCGAAGCTTTAATACTTCATAAACATCACTAAATACCATATATCTCATCTAAAATGTAATCCTCGATTCATTCGGGCTTCAATAACCGTTAATCGGTTAATCGTATTTCCAATTCGATTAACTGTATAATCGAGTATAATCCGTACTGTGAATCATACATACACGTATAAACGCATTATAATTCACATATTCATTATTAAATAACACATAAATAGTATATACCGGCTAGGGTATACCTGATTTTGCCGGAATCGTTACAATTAGTAACTCTTACTTAACCCGGATGGATGGTCCATCTTCTGTATGGTGAAGTCCGGGTTAAGAATTTGGGATAAGTCCTTGCGGCTTATTTTAACTAATATAAAAATCTTTTGACTTTTTACTTGTTGTTTATTTTGAAAACTTTGTTAGATATAACTTTAACATTATTGATTGTTTGGCAAACAGTTTCAAATACAAGATTTTTAGGATAAAAGATCCTTATGAAAATCGTTTAGAATAGAATATCCTTAGGAAAAAATATTGGGAACGAATATCCTTAAATAATAAATATTAGGATAAGACATCTTGAACAATCAATAAAATTTAATGATCCTTAAAGGAATAGCTTTAGGATCCATGATCCTTAGTTTCTTGATCTTCAGAAGGAACATAGAAAATCTGTTGCAAATAATTCATAATATCAACTGGGATCAAACCCATTAAGCTGGGGACAAGCCCAAATAATAAACCGGGGACAAGCCCGTGCAACTGGGGACAAGCCCGTGTAATCTGGGGAAAGCCTGTGTAATCTGGGGACAAGCCCAAATAATAAACTGGGACAAACCCGTGCAACTGGGGACAAGCCCGTGTAATCTTGGGACAAACCCGTGTAATCTGGGGACAAGGCCAAAACTGGTGTTAAACTGGCGACATGGCCATTGAGAAGAGTTGAAAACCCCTTAAACCTTAGGATTAAACTGGCGACAAGGCCCTTGAGAAGAGGTGAAAATCCCTTAAACCTTAGGAAATGGTACGTCTACCATAATTCGTACGATCCTCCATATAGCCTGAAACAACGAAATTGTCAGCCACTAAACGTGTACTTTTCCCGCTGCCCCTAACTATACATCGGATAGCGTGCGCAACTGGCGATCGTGAGAAAGGTGAAAACCTTTAAACCGTAGGGGATATGACCATCAGGGGTCATATCCAAACATGGGCTAGGCCAAGAGAAATAAGATAATACCTCAAATGCAAAGGAGAGGTGGCCAACCTCTTGAACATCAAATGATTCATTATAATCCTGCATGGTTATTCAAAACTTGGAAAAAAATAAAGTGTTAAGAATATATTATCTTTAAATTAACAGTAATAATTCAAAAAGAATAATTGATCAGAAAGATGTCACCGAAATAAGGATCCTAGATCCTTTTTTGGATAATATATCTTCTCAGGATAATGGATCCTGATCAGAAAAAATATTAATTGAGATGGATGGCATTCCATGCTCTTGGTAACCTATTGCCTTCCATTGTTATGTAACATCCTAAAATTTTAATGATGAATAAAGGAAGTTATGTTTAGTGATTTCGCGTAATTAATTAATATCGGGTAAGGAGCGGGTCTTGGACTTGGATTAATTGAGATGGGTTAAATGAGAATGGGATTTCAGGGATATAAATACCCCCAAAACCCCAAAATACCATCATTTCCATCATTTTCCTAAAAACACTCCATAACATACACACCACCTACAACCGCCGGCGGCAGCCGAGGAGAGGGAGAGCGAGGTCCGAGAAAGAGAGAGCGGTTGGTTGTGATTAAGCAAGTAAACGAGATCCAAACAAGCCCAAAAAGGTATGGTTCTTGATCTTTGAAGTTTAAAGATCCAAGCTTTTTAGTGTATAAACGACCGAAAATGGCCGGGTAGCGTAGTGGGTGATATTGAACCATAGCAAGGGTGTTTAAATCGCTCGAAATGCCGATCAGAAGCTAAAACAGCGCCTGTCTGGGCAACTTCGCCTTCATCTGGGCAACTTCGCCTTCAAAGCAACGAACTTCGACTGCAAGCTAAGTTCGCCTGATGAACTTCGCCTGCAAGCTAAGTTCGCCTGATGGCAACTTCGCTGTAAAGTTAAGTTCGCCTAACTGGTAACTTCGCCTGAGGCCAAGTTCGCCTGATGATAACTTCGCCTGAGGCCAAGTTCGCCTGATGATAACTTCGCCTAAAGCCAAGTTCGCCTAATGACAACTTCGCCTAAAGCCAAGTTCGCCTGATGACAACTTCGCCTAAAGCAAAGTTCGCCTAAGGTTTAACTTCGCCTAAAGCCAAGTTCGATTAGGAAGTAAACTAAAAATCTAATGAAAAATGTGTTAAGACAGCTCGACCCCAGCCAGGGGCTCTGCCCCTTGGACCCTGCTAGGGGCTGCCGCCCCTAGACCCCGCTGCCAGGGGCGCTGCCCCCGGACCCCCGTTCGTTGTGGGTCATATAAATATAGAAATACATTATAAGTAGTGATAGTTAAATTGATACGTATACTTGTTATACAGTCAGCCGTGCACAACTGAAGAAAGGGATTACGATCAACGGAGAACGTAACCGTGTTCAGGTGAGTTTCTAGCCCCATTCCTTGTTATGTTTTCGGGGCTGTGTGCATACTTGATGTGTTGTTAATACATTTATCCTAAGTGATAAGTGTATGCCCTATGTGATATATGTGTTATGTAAGAATGATTGCTTGATGGTACGTGAACGATCTTCGGATATTGCACGTACTGTCAGGTTGTAATGCTATGTATAAGGTAAGTGTAATATGAATGCTTATGTGTATGAACGTGATAGAGATAATAAAAGAAGGAAATAATGATGTATGGTCGTATGGTTACGAAAAGAGGTACCGAGCCCTAATAATACTCGAGGTTTGATGTATGGTTGTATGGTTACGAAAAGGGTACCGAGCCCTAATAATACTCGAGGTATGATGTATGGTTGTATGGTTACGAAAAGGGTACCGAGCCCTAAAAATACTCGGGGTATAATGTATGGAACGAATAGGGAATCGAACCCTACTAATATTCGAAAACTAGGGATCAGACCCTTATAATATCTGTGATGTTAGGGACCAGACCCTTATAATATCTGTGATGTTAGGGAATCGAACCCTTCTAATATTCGAAAACTAGGGACCAGACCCTTATAATATCTGTGATGGTAGGGACCAGACCCTTATAATATCTGTGATGTTAGGGAATCGAACCCTTCTAATATTCGAAAACTAGGGACCAGACCCTTATAATATCTGTGAGGTTATAGGGCGAAAGGCTCTTTAAAACGTATGATTATGTATGTAAAGAAAGTATGAAGGTAAAAATGAAAGTAAAAGCACTTAAGTGTGTATGAAAGAAAGTTAAGAGGTTAAGTATGAAGTGTAAAGAATGTATTGTATGATTATGTGATTAACTAGAACTCACTCAGCGTATCTGACTTTTAGTATGCACGCAGGTGAGTAGAATGAGACAGCTGGCTTGAGCGGGGACACATGGCCGAAGAATAAGAGCCTGGCATCTGAAGACTTACGATGTTTTAATTTTAATGTTTTAATGTGAAAGACAAAGGATGTTTTAAGACAAGTTATGAAATATTGTAATGTTTTATGAAAGTTTTATATTCCGCATAAATGTTTTAATTAACTCTGATATTTAGAACTGTGTTTATGAGTAAATCCAACACGAAAGTAGGGTTACCGGTAACGGGGCCTTACATGTTAGCAAATGATATGCCCTCTTTCCTGCTTCTAACTCAATTTGGTAAGGTCCTTCCCATTTGGGCGCTAGCTTCCCATCAGCCGGATTTGTTGTGTTTTGGAAGGCTTTCCTTAACACTAGATATCCTTCTTGAAATCTTCTGATTTTGATATTTTTGTTGTATGCCCCAGCTACCCTTAGTTGATAAGTTGCCATTCTGATCTTTTCTAGGTCTCTGAGTTCTTCTATAGTATCCAAGTCTTCAAGAAGTATTTCTTCATTGGCTTCAGGATCAGGAATGCTCATTCTCGCAGTAGGAACCACCATTTCTGTGGGAATTACTGCTTCGGATCCAAACACCAATGAAAAGGGTGTTTGGCCTGTTGCATTCTTTGGAGTTGTCCTGTCTGCCCAAAGAACATAAGGAAGTTCTTCAGCCCATTTTCCCTTCTTGGATCCTAGCTTCTTCTTTAAATTGTTGATGATAATTTTGTTGCTAGACTCAGCTTGACCATTGGCTTGAGGATGAACCGGAGTTGAAGTAATCATTTTGATTCCCCAACTGTCACAAAAGTTAGTAGTTCTATTCCCGATAAACTGGGAACCATTGTCACAAACAATTTCAGCAGGAATACCAAATCTAGTTATAATATTTTGTTTAATAAAAGATATCACTTCCCTTTATCGGACTTGTACAAATTCTTCTGCCTCAATCCATTTGGAGAAGTAGTCAGTCATAGCAAGCATAAAGACCCTTCCACCTGGTGCTTTTGGTAGTTTGCCTACAATATCCATACCCCATTTCATGAAAGGCCATGAGGAGGATATAAGATATAGAGGCTCCGCTGGCTGATGAAGGATGTTCGCGTGTCTTTGAAAAGCATCACATTTTCTTGAATATTGCACTGCATACTTCTTCATTGTTGGCCAGAAGTATCCAGTTCTGAGTATCCTGGAAAATAATGATCTTCCACATGTGTGGTTGCCTCAATCTCCTTCGTGAAAGTCTTTAAGTACTTCTTGGATTTTAGGATCCTCGATGCACCTCAAGTATGGACCTGCAAGAGATTTTCTGTATAGCATTTCATCTAATAAAATATATTGTGATACCTTGATTCTGAAGGATTTTGGATTCTCCGTAGCCGGGATCTCTCTAGTCTGAATGTACTTTTTGATCGGGAGGATCCAGGATCCTTGATTGTCCGAGGATAATGGATCCCAAAGTACAATCTGCTAATCAGTTGTTATTTCCCCAACTTCTTGCTCTCCTATTGCTGGCGAGAGTATGTGAATAATTGGGATCTTCGTATTCTCTGGTATTTTTAGGGATGAGGCTAAATTTGCTAAGGCATCTACCCCAGCATTTTCCTCTCTTGGTACATGTACTATACTAAACACTTCGAAGGATTTTGCTAATTCCTTCACAATTTCTAAATATTTGATCATATTTTCACCTTTTACGGTATAAGAACCGTTAAAGTGGTTAGTAATGAGTAAAGAATCCATATAAACTTGAAGATACCTGATCCTCATACTTTTGGCTAAAAGTAAACCTGCTATGAGTGCTTCGTATTCTGCTTCATTGTTGGTAGCTTGGAATGCACATGCAATGGATTGGGGTATTATGTCCCCCTGTGGCGATTTCATTAGTATGCCCAATCCCATTCCTCTTACGTTGGATGATCCATCTGTGAAGAGGATCCAAGGATCCTTGGTCTTTTTCAGTTGTTGGACCTCCAAGTCAGCTTCTTTTTGTAGATCACTAGTGAAATCAGCCACAAAGTCCGCCAGTGCTTGAGACTTGATTGTTGTTCTCGGCTCGTACTGGATATCATATGCACTTAACTTCACTGTCCATTTGGCCATTCTACCTGATAACTCTGGTTTTCTAAGAACGTTCTTCACAGGATAATTAGTTCTCAAAATAATAGGATGAGTTTCAAAATAGTGTCTCAATTTAGTAGAAGCCATAATTAAAGCAAGAATTAATTTTTCAAGATGAGAGTACATGGCTTATGCATCTAATAGACTCTTACTTACATAATATACGGGGTGTTGTTCACCTTCATGATCTTTGACGAGAACAACACTTACTGCATTACCCGAAACTTCTAGGTATAAATACAAGGATTCTCTGTCCACAGGCTTCATTAAGGATGGTGCTGAGGGTAAGTAATCCTTCAATGACTTGAGCGCAGCCTCATGCTTTTCTGTCCATTCAAACTTCTTATTCTTTATAAGAATATCGTAGAAGTCTTTGCATTTCTCAGAGGATCTTGAGATGAATCGGTTGAGAGCAGCTATTCTTCCCGTTAGTTTTTGGACGTCCTTGACGTTTGCAGGCGACTTAAGGTTGATGATGGCTTCAATCTGTTCAGGGCTTGCTTAAATTCCTCTTTTAGTCACCATATATCCCAGAAACTTTCCAGCCTTAACACCAAAGTGGCATTTTGACGGATTCAGTTTCATGTTATATTGGTGAAGGATATTGAATGCTTCCTCGAGGTCTCTAAGTTGATCCTCAGCTTTCTTTGATTTTACCACCATATCATCTATGTAGACCTCCATAGTCTTACCCAACTAATCCTTGAACATCATGTTGACTAATCTTTGGTATGTTGCCCCTGCATTTCTTAGTCCAAACGGCATAGCAGTATAACAATATATGCTGGTAGGAGTCATGAATGCAGTATCTTACTGATCAGATGGTTCCATCTGAATTTGTTGAAATCCAGAGGAAGCATCCATGAAAGTAAGCATTTCATTTCCTGCCTTTTCATCCACCATGGAATCTATATGTGGCAATGGGAAAGGATCCTTGGGGCATGCCTTGTTTAAATCGGTAAAATCGCCACACACCCTCCATTTTCTATTCTTTTTTTAAACAACGACCACATTAGCTAGCCATCGAGGATATTGAACCTCTCTGATCATACCGTCCCTAAGAAGTTTTCAACTTCTTCTTGTATGATCTTGTTCCACTCAGGAGCGAATTTCCTTCGCTTCTGATGGACAGGTTTAACAGATAAATCAAGGCCGAGTTTATGACTGATTACCTCTTTTGAAATACCTGTCATGTCCGAGTGCTTGAAGGCAAAAGTAAATCTTCTTTGTCCTAAGTAGGATATTATATCCTCCTCAATTTTATCGGGGATACTGGATCCTAGGAACACCTTTACTTCTGGATCATCGGGGTCCAATGATACTTCTTTAAGGTCTTTCTCCCGAGCTTCCATCACGTCCCTAGGATGCTACTGTAGTTGCTATGCTATAGTTTGCTTGGCTGTTGGCATCATTGACGATAAATAACAGTTCCTAGCCTCCGCTTGGTCACCCACTATCTTTACAACTCCCCAAGAAGTAGGTAGCTTGATGCATTGGTGATAAGTTGAGGCTACAGCCTTCATTCCATGGAGCCAAGGCCTACCTAAAATAACATTGCAATAGGAAAGGTTATCTATAACAGAAAACTTTTGATATGAAAACCCTTCGATATAAATTGGGAGGTTGATGTCCCCCAATGTTTTCTTGGTTTCACCAATGAAACCGACCAGCACCAATGTTCTAGGAACGATTTCTAAATCTGGGATGTTCATCTTCTTGAGGACATCATGTTGGATAATGTTGACTGAGCTGCCACTGTCAACTAGGATCCTGCGTACATAATGGTTAGAGATAAATAAAGTAATAATCATACCGTCGTGATGAGGATCCTGAATGTTCATCTTGTCTTCCTCATCAAAGAAGATCCTCTTGTCTGTTGTTAAGGTGGTTGAAACTATTGGTTGATCTCCGTTGTCCATCTTTATCTCTTTGGCAAGTCTTTTTGCCGCAGAGAAAGAAGTTCCGCATATGTCCGAACCTCCGGAGATGAAATTGATCGTCTGCATATCCAGCTTGTCCTGATGAGAATCCTGGATCCTTGACTTGAAAAAGATTCTCTGATAAGTCACTCGAGTAGTAGGAATGAGTGGCCTTCTCTCATCGTCCAACTCGAATTCTTCTATGGGATTTTCTTTTGTGGCACAACAATCTTGAAACAATTCGTCGTCTCTGGAGACATAGTTGATCACATGAGCATCTGGTGGTGGTGGTGTTGCTTTTTGTGGAAGGTATTCAGGATCCTGGATCTTGGATTTTTTCCTTCCCAATAGTTCTTTGAAGGACCCTTGCTTGGAGGTATCCAATTTCCCTCCTTAAGCCGATGAACTCGTCTGTGGCGTGGCCAAAGTCTTCGTGGAAAGCTCACCACTTAGACTTGTCCTTGAAGCCGACAGACTTCTCATTCTTTCGCGGCCATCTCGCTTTTTCTCCCAGATCCTTCATGGCACAGATCAAGCCATGAGTATCTATAGAGAAACAATAGTCGGAGACGTAGGGATAGTCTTCATCGTCATCTCCTTCTTCAACTCCCTGTACATTCTGGTTGGTGAACTTATTGTACGGCTTAGAATTGTTGTTCCTGTTCCAGGATCCTTTATTCTTTTCGTGGGTTTCTTGTTTTGGTTGTCCCCCAAGACGATCCTGGATCCTTCTGTCTTCTTCCAACCGGATGTATCTTAATGCTCTGTTTCTGACTTCATCTAATGTCCTGCATGGAGTCATCACTAAATCATCATAAAAGGGGGAGCTCTTCTGAATTCCCATCTTGAATGCTTCAACAACAGTAGTCATGTCAAGATTTGGGATATCTAAAGCTTCTTTGCCGAACCTGGTAACGAAATCCCTAAGGGATTCATCACTAGGTTGGACAACACGATATAAATCACTGTTTAACCTCTCAAATTTCCGACTACAGGAAAATTGAGTGTTAAATAAGTTAACTAAGTGAGAGAAAGAAGTAATTGAAAATGGAAGAAGACTTAGCAGCCATTTTAGAGCGGCTCCCGTTAGTGTGGATCCAAAGCCTTTGCACAGACAAGCTTCTTTGAGTCTCTCTGGAATAGGATTGATCTCCTTCCTTCCCCTATACTGTGCTACATACTCTTCAGGATCAGTGGTCCCGTCGTAAGTTTTCATATTCGGAGTCTAGAAACGCTTCGGGATTTCAGCATCACAGATAGGTGGAGCAAATCTGGATACCTTGTGGCTTCCCTCAGGTATCTCGGGGATTGGTCTTATGACTCCGGGAACACTTGATAGCATATCCTTGAGCTTCTGCAGCTCCTTGGCCATGACTTGGTTGATACCTGCATCCTGCACGAAACCACGGTTAGCATCTAAAGGTAAAGGATCGTAGAAGTTACATCTTTGCTGAGTGAAGGTTGGCATCTCGGATGAGTAGATGGGGTAAGAGGAGTCTGTGATAAGAGTTGGTCCTCCAGAAGCTATGGTTTGCATGGGGATTATGTCTCCTTCATGGACTTCGGAGGATCGTTGATGTTGGACTCCTGAGGATCCTTGATCCGGAAAGAAGGATCCTTGATTCGGAATGAAGGATCCAAGGATCCTTGAGGTTGGGCGCCATAGGATCCTTGTGGAAGGGTGGTTGATCCTTGCCGATAATATGAGGATCCTTGATTCTGCTGAGCCATGGATCCTTGTTGGAGATTAGTCGACCTTGGCGGATCTAACGAGAATCCTTGAGCCTGTTGACCCGTGGACCTCTGCTGAAGGATAGATGATCCTTGCTGAAATAGCGAAGATCTTGGGCCTATTGACCCATGGACCCTTGTTGAAGGATACATGATCCTTGTGAGAATTGAGCCATGGATTCTGGACTGGTGAAATCTAGCATCCTTGGCATCAGGGGGTGAGATCCTCTACTGGCCTCTTGTTCTTCTTGAGATCTTCTATCTCACGGAGGATCCTCTAGTTGGTCTTGTTCTGCTGCTCCATGTATGCTTTTACCTGCGAAAACAAAGATGAAACATCACTGTTAGTATTAACCATCGGGGCAGCAGCAGTGGTTTTTGAGCTCTGGAAGACTGGTTGTTGCGTCTTGCTCACAGCAGCAGCAGGCCGTTGCGTTCCCGTAATTGGCGGAGGCACCGGTGGCAAAGTCCTTGATGTGAGAGGAACCGTAGCCGGCATGGTTGATGAAGCAGAGGATGATTGAGAGGCCATTGATAGTGATATGGGTATGAAAAAGTTGAGAATGATAGAAATAATATGGATTATAGCACCAATTGCCCCACGGTGGGCGCCAAATTGTTTTGGACAAAAATCTACTAAGGATCAAGTATCCAAATCTGTTAAGTGAGGTAAGGTGTTAACTCGATAATGACAGGTGTGCAATCGTAATATTGGTGAACACCAATGTCTGATCACGAGGGAAAAAGCCCTTAACCAAGATAGTCTTACTTCGGTCAAAAATTATCAAGGTAATCTTTTGTCAAATCTCTTCAATCAAGTATTAACTAAGTAATTGTTTATTAAGTCCTTTCGGTCAATGATCAACAAGGTAACCTTTGGTCGATGAGTATGTGATTATCGTGATCTCCGGCACAAAAAACCCCCGGACGGTGAAAACTATCACCGTCAAGTTTATTAATGGTTGAGATTAATAATAAGCTAGTGAGTAGAGAGAGTAATTGTTTCTGCTCTAGAGTGTGTGTGTGTTGGTACATGTGTTTCCTACTCGATCATAGCTCAAATAAATAAGAAAATATCACTAACAACATTTCCTAACTATCCAGAAGTCTTCCACTAGCCGCTCCACGACCTTTGACCACGTGCCAATAGCCATCCGATAGCGAGATAAGTGGGAGAACGAGTCTTGTAGCTATTGTTGATATTTAAACATCCATCTACACATGAGTTCGTCCATCAACAGCTACATCAAACTAGGATCCTGGATCCCTGCTCCAGCTAGATAATGCTCTGTGAGGATAATTGATACAAGCACGTCTTAAAGTTTTCATACATGTCTAACACATCACCATACTAAACGCAATCATTAGTAAACAAGTAATACCGAGGACCGTCTATCCTTTATATCCTGATACATATTTCAAGGATAAACTATCTATAAGACAGTCAAGGATAAAGGATCCTCAGTATAAAATTCATAGCCTAACAATAGATAGGATAGCTCGAGAAGGCCGAATTCAATCTTTTCATCTTCTATAATCCGTTCGATTGTTCCCAACACTCTCCAAAGCATTGGCATAGCCTGGATATAGGACATGCATGTGGAATCGAAGAAGCTCTGTGTGAAGGAAGGAAATAGGTAACTGTAGCCGATAAGGAAGGGGCAAGCTGGAAAACACACCCAAGTTTTTGAGAATACGTCGCAACGGATGCTGGATTCGCATGGTCGAAAAAGGATTTTTGACGAAAACAAAGGACGAAACTCTTCAACTTCTGGGTCTGTGAGTTTGCAGAACTCGATAGAAGGGTATGCTATGAGGTTTTGTGGCTCCATCTCCGAGAAGTTAGAGTCATCGGAGGATTGTTCGGAAGGATTAGAAGGATGTAAAGAAGATGAAGTAATAGACATAATTATCAAAGAAAAAGAATAAAGGGAAGAGGGATACATGTATGTCGCCTGAATATGTGATAATAAAAGAACTATAGGACGGCATATATAGGCGGTTATGATTATCTCGAGGGCTAAATGGTAAATATTTCTGGCATACCGTCCCATCATCCAGTTTTCGCAGAAGGTTTGAATTTCGAAATGACAGTTGTGTTCCACTATCACCCCCCCCCCCCCCATTTTAGGGGAAATTGTTAGGGCTGATATTTTCTCTACTGAGGATATATTATCCTTGAAGATGTGTCTGGATCAGTTATCCTCCTGAAGAGTTCCAGAGCCGTGTCAAGGATTAAGGAAGCTACCAGGATTAACAATTGTTTCACGTGTGCAGGTTATTGTTCAACAGAAGTAACGGCTTTGTGACTTGGTCTACCTTAAATTTCGCTAGTGGAAGCTACCAGCATGTGGTCAATGAACGTTGTAGGAATAGTGGAATAGTGGCAGATAGTTAGGACTTTTTGTTGAATGTATTTTTTTATATAAACATCGAGATGAGATCGGTTAAGAAACACTTGTACTCTCACACACACTAGAGCAGATTCAATATTTCTCTCTACACACTAGCTTACTTTGTAACATCGATCACAATCTCCAAACCATTGTAACCTTTTTTGATATTAATAAAGTGGTGATGGTCGAGTTGTCATCACTCAGGGTTTTTTTCTTTTGATCTGAACATGGTCAAAAGGTTTTTTCTCGCAACAAATCACTGTGTTCATTCCATTTTCATTCATATAATCGTTATTATTAGCATAGCACTATACCTCACTTTTACGGATTTGGATACATTACCCTTAGTAGATTTTTATCCAAAACAATGGTGAAAGAGTAATTCTAAGAAACTATGACGGTTTTTGGTAATTTTAAATTTTAAGCATTGATTAACATGATCCAATGGCTATGATTTATTTCTAGTCTTCATAGTAAAATATTTGTTTATAGGATTACCCTCCCCATATATATATATATATATATATATATATATATATATATATATATATATATATATATATATATATATATATATATATATATGATAAGGATCCTAAGCGAACCATTTAAAAATTGAGAACTTTGAAAACCATTTTAAACCACTAAAAAAAACTCTAATTACATATTTTAAAAAAATTATAAAACAAAAAGAAATTTAAAAAGTAAAAAAAAACCAAAATTCTTATATTTCATTCCGATTTCATAAAAAAAAACACGTATTATAAACATATGTATGATTTAATTTAATCTCTAGTTACGTAATGTACACGTATGTACATTATCGTTTACCTTAAGAGTTAATGATCATTTTCTTCCATGTGGTTTTCTACTTTTGCTACTTAAGTCCAAAGTTTGAAATTTTGTCAATTTAGTCCTCATAATTTTTAACATTAGTCAATTACGTTCGCTCTGTCTAACGACATCCCACTAATCCGTTAGTTTAAGGGTACTTTTTTCATGCTCCTTTATATCTTGAGTTCATGGTAATGTGGTTTGATACTTTTGCCACTTCAGTCCAAAGTTTGAAATTTTGTCAATTTAATGTTTAGTTTAATTCAATTTGTTGTCTACAAAACCTAAGAGCATAATCCAAGCCCAAAACCATCGAGCATCGACCAAAAAACATGTCTGCATTTACTATGTCGACAACAGTAATCGTACCTGTAACATCCCGAATTTTCTATAAATAGTATTTATTAAATTTTTTAAGTCGAAAGAATTATTTGAGTTAGTAGAGTAATAATAGTAATATAATAATAAAGATAAAAGATGGTAAGTATTAAAGATTGAATTAATTATGGACTAAAAAGGAAAGATTGGCTTAAGGTCCATGGGCTTAAGGGAGTATAAATACCCCTTAAACCCTAATCCTTTCCATTTCCATCCATCTCTACACTATAGCCTACCCCTTCAAAAACATACACTTAAGCCAATCATTCTCTACACTAATCCCTTTAACCATCCGTGACCAATCAAAGGCATGAAATGATTTATCTCAACTGTACCAATATATAAGAACCCGACACCGCAGCCCCGGGATGCCGTATGAGTCGTTTAAATCTAGATTTAGCTTTATTCAAGTGTTTAGTCAACCAAAAACGAGCTTAAAGACCACCTTAGCTCAGATCTGGACACCCCATAGCTACCTAGACTATAAACCATCAAACCCCGATCAACCATGGTGGTTAACAGTGGCTGATGGCACCGGAATCGAAGAAAAATTCCAAAAACGTGTAAAGATAAAGCTGGTCTACACGTAAGGGCGTATAAGTATATGGCCGTATAAGTTTAGGCCGTATATGTATGCAGCGTGTATGTATAAGTATACAATGTATAAGTATGCAACGCATATGTATACAACGGATAAGTATGCAGCGCATAAGTAAACAGCGTATAAGTATGCAACGCGTAGGTATACACTGTATATGTATGTGGCGCATAAGTATACAACGTATATGTATATGGCAGCGTGTATTTGTATGATGTGTTAGTATGTGGCCGTATAAGTTAACTTATACGCTGAAGGACTTACACGTTGGGAGTGACTTATACGGGGAAAACTTATACGCTGGGGACTTATATGGACCAAAGATGATTTTTGAAATAAACGAAAGATAAACGGCGTATACGTACGTAAAGGATAGATATGGACTTATATGATGGTTAGGGTAAGAATAAGTAATTAATTAATAATAAAAGATAACGTTTAAAATGTAGATTTGATTTGATTAAATAAGTGAACTTCGATTTCCCTGATGAGGTTTTTACTAAAGACTTACTAATGAAAATAAAATTTTTCCAAGCTTACCTGCCAGCTTAACCCCAGCCAGGGGCTATGCCCCTTGGACCCTCTAGGGACTGCCGCACCTAGAACCACGCTACCCCCGGAAGCACGTAGCTAGGAGGTACAATAACTTAGAAGTATGGTACAACTAAAAGTATTTAACTGATACTATGATTAATACACAGTTATCTCTGCACAACTTAATAAAGGCATAACCGTAAACTCAGAAGGAATCGCTTACAGGTGAGTTTCTAGCCCCATTTCCTTGTCATGTTTTAGGGTTGTGTGTATACTCGATGTGATTAGTTGATATACTTACCTTAAGTGGTAAGTGTATACCATATATGATAGTTATTATATTGAGGATGTGAATGAAAGCTTGTCGGTGCGTGAACGATCTCTGGATAATGCACATATCGCTAGGGAAGGTAGTTGTTAGATGATTAATGTGAAGGATACCTAGTGTGCTTGTCTGTTATATTGTAGTTTGCTACGTTATATATATTTATTGTACATGTGGTACGTGAAAGCATGTGTACGTACGGTTTGCAGGCTCCACGTTCAACATAGTAAGTTAAGATGGAAAATCCCTCTAACTTCTGTTGAACATAGACAAGTTATGCGATAGCGTAGATAAGGACTGTGGGCCTTATATGTGTGTATTAAGGCCCCGGTCCCGGTGCCCTACTTTGGCATTGGATTTACACATAAACACAGTTCTATTTATCAGAGTTAAATAAAACTTTCACGGAATAAATAAAAGTCAACCATTCATTACAAACATTTAAAACTAGTCTTTAAAACATAACATATAGTAGCTTATTAAAATGCCTGGACGGATGTTCATTGGATGCCAGCCCCTTCAAATCATGCCATGTGTCCCTCTCTCAAGCCAGCTGCTTCAACCTATTTACCTGCGTGTATACTAAAAGTCAGCTACGCTGAGTGAGTTCTAGTTAATCAGGCAACATACAATACCTTCACATACTTGTTTATCTTTCTTTTGTACATACATAAGTATATACCTTCTTTCTTTCTTTCATTCTTTACTTCTCTCATTCTTTTATATTATAATACTCACTTTACTTACACGTTTTAAAGAGCATTACGCCCTACTTCCTCGAGTATTATTAGGGCCCGGTTCCCTTTTCTGCCGCGGATATTATTAGAGTCTGGTGCCTTCTTCTTCGAGTATCATTAGGGCCCGGCATCCTTCTTCTTCGAGTATTATTAGGGCTCGGTTCCCTTCTTCCTCGAGTATTTAAGGCATGGTTACCTTTCTTCCATACAACCATACCATACCTTTCTATATATTCATAATTATAACATTCATACATACTCTTGATCTCTTCGGTAGCGTACATACATCACATCTTCAAACTATCACCTGGCAGTACATGCAATATCCGAAGATCGTTCACGCACCGTCAAGCATTCATTCTTACATAAATCATATAAGGCATACACTTACCACTTAAGGTATGTGTATTAACTGATCACAACGAGTACGCACAAAGCCCTGAAATCATAACAAGGAAATGGGGCTAGAAACTTACATGTAGACGATTCTTCTCAGAGTTTACTGTTATGCCCATCCTATGATGTGCTTGGCTGACTGTTATCAATTTGCAAGCATCACTTACCTACTCCTTATTATATCATATTCCTAGGTTATTGCAACCCCTTGGTACGGGGGTCCGGGGGCAACGCCCCTGGCAACGGGGTTTTAGGGGCGGCAGCCCCTAGCGGAGTCCAAGAGGAAGAGCCCGTGGCTGGGGTTAAGCTGGCAGGTCCTCTTAGAAAAAATTTATTTTCATTAATAAATCTTTACTAATAACCTCATCAGAAAATCAAAGTTCAGTTATTTAATAAATTCAAATCTTCATTCTAAACGTTACCTTTCATTGTTAATTTTTTCATATTTCATACAAGTCCAGGTCTATTGTTTACGTACGTACGCGTTGTTTATCATTCGTTTACTTTATAAAATCATAATACGTTCGTATAGGCCATTATGGGCATATAAAAACTGTTCGGCGTAGTTTTGTGGTTTGAGCTTGTTTGTAATTATTTCTTTGTATTTGGGCTTGGTGTTGTTTGGGCCGGCCTTTGGTTGTTATCCCTATATATAGAGGTGTGATGTATAGGGTTATGGTTGTTCATTCTAAGTATTGTGTTGGAGTATTGTAAGTGCTTAAGCACCGAACGTATTTAATAATATACGTGTGTTTTGAAGCAATTCCTTGTTAATTACTTGTTCTTATTAGTGTTCTTGAATCACCGAGTATTGGTATTCTGCCCCAATACTCGTTTGGTTGATATCATATTGTAGTGATCCAGATTCAGGACTTATAATTGGTATCAGAGCCTTAGACCTTTTCAGGCTCGTAATTGTGATATCAACGATTCGAGAACAGCCATTACGGTGTTTATTTTGTGTTTTCCGGCGAGAGTCTGATCGGAGAAGAAGATTGATATATCTTGGGTAAAGATTGGACTTAATTTGGAAACTAAATCAAATCCCATGTTATTTGGAAGTTTGTTACAGTCTGGCTAACCATTGGGTGTAAAAACAGAAGTTCTCGGCTGAGCAGTGTGTTCAGCGATTATTATCTGTTCTCGGCAACTCGTAGTTCTCGGTTGGGATTATTATCTATTCTCGGTGACTGGTCATTTTCGGTGAATGAGTGTTCTCGGCCACTGTCAATTCTCGGTCAATTGATTTGGTCAACAAGGGTAGTTCTCGGTCAACGAATTGTCAACATCTTGAGTTCTCGGTCAAGAAGAGATCTCGGTCAACTGTTTGAGATCTCGGTCAACTGTTCTAGTTCTGGGTCAACTGTTCTCGGCCCCGCTTGGTTTGGACTTGTTTTGGACTTGGACCTGTGACTAAACTTAACTATTTAATTGGACTTAATTTGAATTTAATTTAACATGGCCCAGTTAACAAATGGCAGTAGCTCCATCAACTCATCTCTTAACCAAGAGCTTGATTCGATCGTGGGCACTGCTACTCGCATACCTCGTTTATTGTCCCACGAGGGGTTTAGTGAATGGAAATTTCGCTTCGAACATTATGCCAAAATTAAAGATGCGAAAATTTGGAGAAGCATGTGAGGGGAACCCAAGTGATTACTTATCAAAGAGAAAATTCAAATGAGGTTCTTGTAAAGCCGGTTGTTGACTATGATGATGATGATGATTTTGCTAAGGTTGAAGAAGATGAGAAAGCTCTGTCAACTCTAACCATGGCTCTTTCACCCGAAATTGCTCTTCAAATTAGAGAACTCCGAATAGCTAAAGAATTGTGGGCTGCACTGATAGAGGTTTATGAAGGAAATGAGGATATGAAAAGAAGTCGCCTAGATGTTCTATGACCAAAGTTTAACATGTTTAATCATGTTCTGGGAGAGACACTGGAGTCTCAACTTCAAAGATTCATATCTCTTGTAACTGAAATGAGATCTGCTGGAATCTTTCTACAAACCTAAGAGATTCACAACAAGTTGGTGAATTCTCTGCCTAAGAATTGGGACATGAATGTTGCGGTTATCAAAAAGACTAAAGATCTTAATAGAATGAATAACTGAGATGATTGCTACTATTAAGGCCTGTGATATGGATGATAAACAACGGGCAATAAATCATGCTAGTTTTTATAGTGCTGCTGGATATAACGTTGAGTCAATCAGTGCTCTCATGTCACAAGATAGTTTCTCTTTGTTCAAGCCTACTCAACCACCACCACAGGGAAACTTTCAGATGTTTTCATCTACTCTCGGTCAATCATCGTCATCCAAGTCACCCAACTCAGCTCCAGTATTTTTCACCAAGTCTGATCAGTCTACAAATGAATCTGGAAAGACCACTCCTAGTCAAAACTTCAACCAGATTCCCACCATACCGAAAGAAACTCAAGAGAATATCGCATTAATGGCAGGATTTATGAACTGTTACCATGCGTTTCTGGCTTGAGATTTGGTCCAACCCATGGCTGCTACTGAATTTGATCATATTCATCCTGATGATGTTGAAGAAATGGACATCGCGTGGCAAATTGCCATGGTAGTTTTCCATGCTAAGAAGTTTACCAAAAGGACAGGTAGAAATAATTGGAACATACCAAATAATCAAAAAGTGGGTTTAACAAGGAGACTCTCAGGTGTTACAACTTTCATGAGTCAGGTCATTTTGCTCGTGAATGCACCAATCCGGCTAAAGATGGGAATACTGAAAGGGCTTTGGTTCCAACTGGAAATGCTCGGGGTGAAACTGGAGGAAGTTCGGGAAACGGTGAAAGAAGTATGGTTGCTCAAACGTTCTCTTGGGAAGGTCAGATGGCTGCGTTAAACATTGGAAATCAGACTGCAAATTTCGCAACTGTTGAAGACTCGGAAGAAGAAAACATTGTTGAGTAGAAGGTCAAGGAGCTCCAGTTTGCATACATGGCATTCGGTTCTCCATATTCGTCTGATGTACGTTTTAAACCATGCTCTTTAAATTATGGTGAGAAAATAGAAATGTATAAACTTCATAATGACAGTCTAAGTAGAGATGTGGAAAGAATAAAATCTGAGAGTTTCAAACTTAAGAAAAATGAAAAGGGATTTTTAGACAAAATTGAATCTCTTAACAAAGACATTAAGAAACTTAAGTCTGATCTTAGCATTAAGAGCTATCACCATCGTGATGCCAAACAAGAAATCGTAGAATTAACTACTAAACTGGAAGCCTCCAAGCTAGAAATCTTGAAACTCACTAGCAAATTTGAAAAGGCTGAACTTGATTTTAAGAAATTCGATGGTTCTAGTAAAGTAGTTGATTCAATTATTGAAAATCAGCTATGGTGGAAAAAAAATGAAGGTGAAGGAATAGGATACATTCAAGTTCCTCCACCTTACAATCACAACTATGTCCCTACCCCTGTCACCAAAGAACAGGAGGAAAAGATAAAGGATATGAAGTATGGCAAACAAGACAAAGGTGATGAAACCAGCTCAACGGATGCTGGTTCGTCTACTTTAAATATGAACGATTCTAATGTTTCTAATTCATGTGCAGAAAGAGTAATTGTGAAGGAATGGACTGATGAGGATGACGACCCGTGTTTTGATTTTGATAATAATACTGTTTCCGATATTTCTTTAGAACCTCCTGTTTTGAATTATGTTATTCCGACAGTTTGTGTGGGCTCTGTTTTAAAGAGAAAAGATTCTTGTGTGGTCAATTTGTTTGAGACTTTAAAATCTAATAATGTGGTTTCTAATAAAAGCAAAATTTCAAAAAATTCAAAAACATCAGAAAAATATGTTGCACCTAAGTTTGTCAAGGAGGAATGCTCTAATGACAAACAAGGTGATAAGTTCAAAAGGCAAAATGTGAATTCTCACAAATCTAAACAGACTGGTCCACACAACCAGTCCAGACAAGGAGCTGCCCAGAGTGAATTTTTCATAAAATGTCAGACATGTTTTAACTGTGGCACTCCTGGTCATATTGCCAGAAATTGTCCACATCGTCCGTACATTCCATACTACGGATTTTATCAAAGGAATATGCCATATATGCCTCATAATGCATATAGGCAAGGGTTTAGACATTATTCGGCTAGTTCTATTGACGATTATTGGAATCGAAACAAATCTGGCAGGTTTAGTCCTCATCAGACCAAACCCAAAATGATCAAAAGAAGGGTCAGTAAAGGTGTTTCAAGTTCAAAATCACATATAAACACTAACCTAAACAGGAGAAGAAAACGGTTTTATCTAATCATTCGACGTCTGAAACACCGGAGATCATGACAACCATTCGTACTTATAACTACAAGTCTCACAGATATAGATGGTTGCCTAAATCTCTGGCCAAAGAGTCAACAAAATCTATTTTTGATGATAAAAAGGATATGTCATGGAAATCCGTGACAACTGTAGACGAATCAGGGTCACCCAGTGTAAGTATGACTGGGTACCAAAAACTAACTAATCCCGCGTTTCGTGCAGGGACAACTATGGAGGAATATCATCAGACCTTGGTATGTTGATTGTGGTTGTTCCAGGCACATGACAGGAGACATCACCCAACTACACAACATTCAAACATTTAATGGTGGGTATGTGTCCTTTGTGGGAGGAGAGAAAGGGAAGATCACTCAAAAGGGTACTGTAAGTAACAGTGTTTTAAAATTTGAAAATGTTAATTTTGTTCCAGAATTGAAGCATAGTCTTTTGAGCGTGTCACAAATTTGCGACAAAGATTTCTCAACTCACTTTACTAAAACGGAGTGCTTAATTCTGAAACCTGGTATAATCATACCAGAAGAGTGGATTCTTGTTCGATCACAACGAAAAGATAATGCTTATGTGATCGACATGAACAAAAATGTTCCTGACGAAATAACCTGTCTGTTTTCAAAAGTGTCAGAACATAATGCGATGCTTTGGCATCGTCGGCTTGGTCATGCAAATACTAAAAACCTGAATCGTCTTGCTAAAGACAATCTAGTTCGTGGTTTGCCAATCAAGGATTTTGTGACTGTTGAAAAATGTTTGGCTTGTGCTTTGGGAAAACATCATCGAAAATCTCATAAACCTAAGTTAATTAATACAATTTCGTCAGTTTTTCAGCTTCTTCATACGGACCTCTTTGGTCCGGTTCATGTCTTAAGTTTGTCTCGTAGCTCTTATTTTCTTGTTATTACTGATGACTACTCACGTTTTACATGGGTATTTTTCTTTTCAAATAAGAGTGAAACTGCAGTTCTGATCAAGAAATTTGTAGTGTTAATGGAAAATCAACTGAACCTCAGGCTGAAAGGAATTAGATGTGATAATGGAACATAATTCAAGAATGCAATTCTGAATCATTTTTGCTCAGAAAAGGGGGTGCTTCGTCAGTATAGTGCTCCAGGGACACCGCAACAAAATGGGGTTACTGAAAGAAGAAACCAAACTCTAATTGAGGCAGCAAGAACGATGTTGTGTGACTCCAAACTGCCAATGTTTTTCTGGGCAGAAGCCATTAATACGGAATGTTATGTTCAAAATCGGGTGATAATCAATAAGTCCAAGATGAAGACTCCGAATGAGATCGTTTATGGTCATCAACCCACTGTCGCACATTTCAGAGCCTTCGGGTGTCCATGCACGTTGCTAAAACTAGAAACCACTCCAAGGTTTGGAGCTGCAGCAGATGAGTGTTACTTTGTTGGATATGTAGGAAATACAGCTTACAGGGTTTACAACAAGTCCACTAAACAGATTATAGAATCCTATGAAGTTGGTTGGTTAGAAGAAAATGAGACTGACGCCCGTGTTGGTCCCGATTAGTTATTCGACTACAATGAATTCTTTAAGCCCTTCAATGTATTTTCAGTTATCAACACAGAATCTCAAAGTGGTCCCACAGTGGAAGTTGTGCAAGTCAGCTCTCAGTCACTGTCTCATATATCTCCATTACTGGATGATGAGATTGATGAGCCGGCTAGTACTTCAACCTCAACCGACAATAAGACTGAACAGTCTTCAGAAGTTGACCTTTCGCCAATCTCATCTGAGAATACTGCTAATGTTGAGGGGGAGAGTTCTGTTCGCCAGATATTTGGAAGCACACTGTTTCCCGACGCCATTCAAGATGAATACGTTGCCAGCACCACATACTATCACAGTACAACAACGTCTGGATGGAAAAACCCCTTACTAATTCCGGGGAAAATGTAACAAATCTTCAGTCTAGCAGTGATGTTTTCGATCATTCAATTCCTTCAAGAATCCAAAAAAATCACCCGATTGAGAACATCATAGGTCCAATTGAAGCAGGTGTGTCCACCAGATGTCAGACCAGACACATAAATAGCTGTATGTTTTCCTGTATCATATCTCAAATCGAACCAAAGAACGTTGAGATGGCCCTTCAAGAACCTCGTTGGGTCGATGCTATGCATGAAGAACTGAATCAGTTTGATAAGTTGAAAGTGTGGAGATTAGTTAAGCTGCAGGAAGGAAAGAAAGCTCTTGATACAAGATGGGTGTTCAGGAACAAGCAAGATGACACCGGGGTTATTGTTCATAACAAGGCACTTCTGGTGGTCCGCGGGTTTCGCCAGGTTGAAGGGTTAGATTACACTGAAGTCTATGCTCTCGTAGCTAGACTTGAGGCCATTAGAATTTTTCTAGCTTATGCATCGTATATGGGCTTTACAGTTTATCAGATGGATGTGAAAACAGTGTTTTTGTATGGTGAGGTCAAAGAAGAAATTTATGTTGATCAGCCACCGGGTTTCGTTGACTCTAAGAAGCCAAATCATGTTTACAAGTTAGACAAGGCTCTGTACGGGTTACATCAGGCTCCACGGGCGTGGTATGCTACACTGACTGCGCATCTACTTGACCATGGTTACAAGCGGGGAACGATCGATCAAACATTGTTCCGGAAAACCGTCGGAAAGGATTTGATTGTGGTCCAGATATATGTTGATGACATCATCTTCGGTTCCACCAGTGCTGATTTGTGCATAGAATTTGAAGATGTTATGAAGAAAAGATTTGAGATGAGCTCGTTGGGTGAAATGACAACTTTTCTGGGGTTACAGGTTCGTCAGAGTTCAGAAGGGATTTTACTTCATCAAGGGAAGTATGTTGAGGATATCCTAATAAAGTTCGAGTTTCATGATTCAAAGAGTGCCAATACTCCCATGGCAGAAAGACCATTGCTGTCATCTGATCCTTATGGGAGTCCTGTGGATCAAACTTACTACAGATCGATGATCGGGTCTCTAATGTATTTGACGGCAAGTTGTCCTGACATTTTGTTTGCAGTTTGCCAGTGTGCCCGTTTCCAGGCTAATCCTAAACTCTCTCACATAACTGTTGTTAAACGTGTTTTTAGATATCTGAAGGGACAACCGAAGTTAGGTCTTTGGTATCCTAATCAATCAGAATTTGATCTTTATGCTTTTGCTGATAGCAATTATGGTGGAGATGACATTGACAGAAAATCCACGTCAGCCGGTTGCCAGTTTCTCGGAGACTGCCTCATCTCATGGCAGTGTAAGAAACAATAAACTGTGTCCACCTCAACCGCCGAAGAAGAGTATGTTGCCGCATCCGCTTGCTGCTCTCAGGTTATCTGGATGCAAAATCAGTTGCTGGATTACGGTTTGGAATTTCTTGATACTCCTATTTTCTGTGATAATGATGCGGCCATTGCTATTGTAAAAAACCCTGTCCAACATTCTAAAACCAAGCACATCGATATTGAAGTTCATTTCATTCGTGACTGTTTCGATCGAAAATTGATTCATCTTGAACAGGTCCACACCGATAATAACGTGGCGGACTTATTTACAAAACCGGTCGGATCAGAAAAATTTAATGTGCTTGTGAGTTTTTTTAAAATGCTTCGTTTCGAGGATTGAGTCTTTTTGGGGATAAATTTGTACTTTTTTGTTTAGTGTTTGCACAAATTTAGGGGGAGAAAATTCAAAAAGACAAAATAGTGTGTGTGCGTTGTTTTTTTTATTATTGAAAAATAAAAAAGACAAAAATATTGTGTGTGTGTTGTTTTTTTTATTAAAAATTTGGGTCATTTTCGCTTAAAATTATGTCGGTTGCTCAAGTTTGAAGGACATATACTTGTATATGGTTGGTCCGGTGTTCTACTTGTAATTTCACAGGATAGCCATTTACCCAACGACTGAAAGCACCAAGGGCGATTATGATATGTTTTAGTGTTTCGTGCTCTTTCACTTAAAATTATGTCGGTAACTCTAAGTTGGAAGGACATGTGTTTCCATGCATGTTTGGTCTGGTTAACCACTTGTGGTTATAATGGAAAGCCATTAACCTGAAAGCTTAAAGTGACCGGGGTGACTGAATTCTTAACACGTTTGTTTTACTCAACTCTCCGGGAAGTGATATTACTATTCAGTTGACAGCTATTAATAGTTTTAATATGTATTCAAATGAAAATTGATCCAACCTTTGAAAAGTGATAGATAAATTGTTTTTGTGTGCCTAACGGGTGAAGTTATTAAGCTTAAAAGGCTCTAGAACAGTCATTGATATTGTACGGTAGCTTTCCATGATGCGTAAAAGTTAAAGTGATATAAACTAAATTTGCTAAACTTAATGTGGAGGGGTCATTTTGAAGACAGTTGCATGTCTCCAGATACATCTCTCTGAATGATAGGCAGAAAAGCAACTACCCAGTCACACACGAGCCCGTTAGTGTCTTGGTCACCAAAAATATTGTGCTATTGTGTTTATTGTTAACAAAAAAAAAAGAAAAAAAAAAGAAAAGAGTTATTTATGAGTTACTTATCTATTATTAAATTACTTTTAATAAAGCTTAAACGGAAAAACTAGAACTACAGAGATGGGGGCACACAAGTAAGTCCTGTCATGTCTCGAATGAAAGGTTTGTCAGTTTACCGGCACTAAATCCAACGTTCCACCTTAAAGCCTAAAAATTTTTGATCAACCACTAGGGGGTTGGAGTCAAATTAGGGTGATTTGGGGAATTCAAATACGCTTTGAGAAGAGATAGGAGGCACCACAGGTCCATGTGTGATGTCCATCTAAGCTTTATGCCGAACTGAACCCTAATCATATCACTGATGCAATGAAAATCATGCTAAGTATGTTATACCTACTATCAACCTGTCTCTTTATGTCATAATAACGCTGAACATGAATCTTTGTGACAGCCTCTTAAACAATATGATAGCTTGTTCGGATCTTTTCATAAAAGGGCGGCAGTTTTACGAATAACTGAAATTTGATCCCAACGTTAAAATAAAGAGAGTTTGTCTTCTTGTGTGTGGATAATTTATTTTTGTTTTACTTTATCTTATTTTATTTTATTTTATCCTGTCTTGGCTAATATTACCTTTCTTCGAAATTACTCTCCTCGAAACGTTTGTGTTTTGTGGTGTTTTTCTTAAAACTTGGGCTTTGAAAGATTTGGATATCATCTAATGGATCTTGAGTTCTGTTGGGCTGGTTTTTTGGGTTTTCGGCTCACCTTGAGCCCATAAAGAGTTTTCGGCCCGCTAAGTTTGACATAAATATATTAAGAAGTTCTCCTTTTTCTTTTTCACTTTTATTATCTTTTAATCTCAAAACCCTCCCAGCCAAGATTCTAAAATATTTCTTGCCGAGATCAAAACTCTTTCACTAATCAAAGCTTCAAGTGTGTTTGGTAATTAGCAGGTACTGGAGATAATCACATATGGTTTACATGTCACTAAGATCGATCGTTGTGGCCTCACGAACTGTCTTTACGGATGACTTTATGAACTCTGATCATTGGTGTTATGAGTAAAAAAGGGGTTTTTGATGGATTTAATAGTGGTTATTTAGGTGTTTTCGGCTGTTTATGTATGTGTTTTTACAGGTTTAATGGAGGTTTTTGGGGATCTCGGTAGGTGGAAGATGATGACACATATTCCAAGGTGGAATCCAAAGGGGTTCTCTGCCCAGGTGGCAAGGAGTTCTCGGTTTGACTTATGTTGACCAAGAACTCCCATATATTATCATATATTGTGACACTCGTCAATTTCAGGTTAACTCCGTTAATCCAAACTCCGTCAATTCAAACTTAAGATCACTTGATCTATAACACACTTCTCATTACATTTAAACTAGGGTTTTAAATGAGGCGTGACAATCACTACACATGTAGTCTTTCGGGATTGCACCGAAACGCACACGAGTCGACTCAAACCATTGGTGAACAAACGACAAACATCAAAACAACAAATACTTGATAATTATGTGTTAACCTATATGTTACTTGATAAGTTATGTGTAATACTAAACACAAGAGACAAGGGTTATTGTTTACACCAAAAATCGAATAACTAGAAATAGAGGGACCTATGTGAAACATGCTTAATATTATAATATTAATAAAAACCCTAATCTCCCTCCCCTCCCCCTTAAACGATCGGCAGCCCCCTTCCCCTCTCCTTTCTTGCTCGGCCGATCACCACACACACACACACACACATATACAAGTTATTTGCAAGATTGTTGAAGGATCCAAGGTGATAACTAGGTAAATAAACTTCATATATAACCCATTCTATAAGTTAATTTTATGATTAAACCTGCAAATCATAAACCCTAAGTGCAAAATGTGTTGTTAGTTGATGAATTAAGATTATATGCATGATTTTGTGTGCAAAGGTTATTAGTTTGTTGAGTTTTGACGAAAACTGATGCTGGACAGATTATTGAATTCGTGTTTGGATGGCTGTAACTCGATGTTAATTACCTGTTTTGATGCGATTGTTGAATCTACAATATACTAGGTCGAGTCTAGTTTCTGAAAAGTCTGAGTTTGTAATTTTTGGACGGATAAAAGTTAGTTTTTATGATTTTACAAAACTGTTGTGCAAGTCTGAATTGTGAGGTCTGCTGTTAGGCTGTTTTGAAATGGGTTGGTTCCACTTCTGGAAGTTAACATGTTGAGTTAAGAACCTAACCCAATTGGTCTTGCATTAATTGAAATTACGCATGATTTTGACTGCTGTGAGGTTACTGTAATGTTTTGGTCTTTGTGAGAAAACTATGTGGAATAAAAATATAATAAAAATAGTTCTGGAAACCTAACTCATTTGTTCTTTTGTGACGATTTTTGGTGAATTAATTGATATGTTGTGATCTGTTTAATAGAGTAATCTTTCAAGTAGAAATCTGTCTTAATAAAACTAGCTGCTGAACTATACGAAATTACATGAAACGTACTTGTTGTTAGATAATTGCCATGATTTTGACTAAATTGCCCTTGTGGGGAATAATTGCTAGTAATGTACAATATTAATACTTGACAAGTAAGTAGTTGTTCACACATGTAACGTATCACCAATGTGTTTGTTGAGTCACACACAATTCACAAATGAAACACGAAACGTATCTCATGCATAGGTATTATGTGCTGAGTCTAGAGACTCAATAATAGTTCCAACACTTAGAAAATCTCATTCTTGTTTTAGAACGCTAGTGAGGATTTTCTGTGATGCGCATCTCTTGGTTGACTTGTTTTTGAATTCTTCGCAAACGGTGAGTTTCACGTTCCCCTTTTACTCTTTTAAACGCTTTTACTTGGGGGAGATAACATACTCCAAAACGCTTTAGATTTTGTTATTAGTTATATATCACTTGTAAAGGCTAAGTGGCAAACGAACCAACTAAAGTCCTTCATAACATCGAACCGTTTAGTATTTGTATAATAGCGAGTCATTGTTAAGTAGTACTACTGGGTTTGACAAACCCCACCCAACTCTAAACTCGACTGGAGGTCGAGTGGGTGTAATCTTGGCTAACACATTTTCCATGGTCTTGGTAGACATGGTGGCAAAGCAATTGATAAACAGTCAGCTTCGGTGTCGAACACTTAGTAATACTTGTTTTATAGGTTAGCTACCTATGGATATATAATTGATTTAACATTATCTGGTAACGCAAACGCAAAACGTAAACGCAAACACAAACGCTTTATTTATATAAACTTGTGAACTCACCAACCCCGTGTTGACACTTTTAGTATGTTATTCTCAGGTAGCCGAGGCGGGCGCGCGGTATAGGAACATGCATTACATTGAACTCTATCGTTTTTTGCAAACTTGTTTTAAAACTGTTATTAATTGGGTTTTAAGTCGTCCTGCGTGACGCAACACTTGGTTTATGAATTTACGCTTCCGCACTTATTTACACTTACATGTTTCGTGGTTTGAAAACTTTACTTATGGTGTTTGATTATAACTAATGATTCTGATTCTGTTAGTTCACACCCTCTGACGGTAAAACTCCGTTAGTGGATTTTGAGGGTGTGACATATATCGTTCTCGGTCACATATTGAATATAAATTCGTCTGTTCTCAGTCAATTGTGGTGATCGAGAGCCCCTGTTCTCGGTTGTGTGGCACTGACTTCTTTTGACCGAGAACCCCCTTACTTGACCGAGATCCCCCCTGCCTGGCCCATATTCTCACTGCTTGGGCCCAGATTCTCATTGTGGTACACTATTGGGCCACTCCAACGTAACCTGGACCGCCACAGAAGTTCTTTTAATCCCACCATGCCTAATAATCCAATTGTACTTTAATTTATGGCTCAAACGTCTATTACTTCTATCTAACTTGCTAAGATTTGTGCAGATATGGCTGATCAAAATTCGTTAAAGTTTGTAGAGACTCATAATATAGCTGGTCACCTGTATGATCCACCTTTGGCTCACAAGGAGTTCATGTCGATGATTGTTGGACTGAATACTTGCAGGATCTCTCATGCTCTTCGTGAGAATCCTGTTATTTGCAAGAAGATGGTTACTGATTTCTGGAAGAATGCGAAGATCAACTCTCAAGGAGCAGACGGAGTTATTTCAAGCGACTCCAAAATACAGATGAAGCCTGTTACTGTTACTGAAGCCATTATCAGAGAGGTACTTTTGTTTGGGGATCAACCCGACTACCCAACTGAGTACTCTACAGCCGAAGTTACGGAAGTAATTACAAGAATGGGGTATGAAGGAACTTATCCACCGACAATAAAGAAACTAATTAATCCTTACTGGAGATACCTATTACACACGTTTTTCACATGTATCTCAGGAAGAAATGGGGGTTCCGATGAAATCAGCCACACCAAAATGTCTGTCGTTGCTTCTCTGATCATGGGATGGAACTACAACTATTCCAAGTTCGTCTTTAATGAAATGTTAAGCAATCTAAGGGCAAAGAAGAAGGAGATGTTTTTGATGTACCCAAGGTTTTTACAGATGATTTTTGACTCTCATAACACCGACTTGGTTAAATCTGCTGAAACTTTCGATATGAAATCTATGGGACCCAGTTCCTTTGGGTTAATGAAGCAGTCAAGAAAAGAAGCCAAAGTGGTTTACAAGGGATTGAGACCACTTGAAAAATTAGGTCATTTTGCTGAGACCGAAGATGAACCTGTCATAGCTCAGGTTGCTGACGAACACGTGGTACCCGCTCAACCACGTGTTGCTACTTTTGAACTTTCTGATGATGAAGATTTTGAAATTGAACACCGTCAGACAGACACCCCTCAAAGTACTAAAGATTTAAGTGCTTTGGAAGCTGTGAAAGCATTATTACAATCAACTGCACTGAAACGTCCTCCGTCTGTTGCTGAAGTCAATGAATAAAACATAGCTAAAGATCCAACTGCAGACTTAGGTCCTCGAAAACGGAGAAAGAAAGATCTGAGGCCTGGAGTACTGATAAATTAATCTGAAACAACCACTACACCAACAACAAACGAAACAGCCAACCCAGTTCAACTTTCCAGACAACCTGAGACACCTGCTTCAGAAACACAAGCTGAACAAGATATACCTGCTGATGAGCCATCATTCCATGATCTGCTGACCAGTGATTTCGGTGATGACTTTGACTTTGATTTTGAGGTAGAAATTCCTCACACCGACACTACAGACATTCCCTCCAGCTCATCTGGCCCAGACACTCAGGGTCAGTCAAGCACCAGTATGTCAGGTAAAGTTGCCCAGATTCTGGTGATACAGGAAACCTATCTTCAGAATAAAGGTAAAGGGGTGATTTTTGAAGATGTTCCTGTTGATGTTCATGCATTGCAACGTAGAGTTTTTGAAATCGAACAAGATGCGGTAGTCAAAGATGTTCGTATTCAGGAATTGGAGGCGGGAAATTCCGATAAAGACTCCAAGATTAAGGAATTATAGTCCAATATGGGAGAGTTAACTACACTCTATCTTGACCTCCAACAAAAGCTCTTTCAAAGTTTGGAGATTAATTTAAAGGCAGTGATGATGTAACCTCTAAAGTACCCAATGTGAGTCAAGTTGCTAGTTCTACTACTCGTCCTGTTGAAAATATTGATGACTCGGAGTCTCTACAACAATATCTAAATGATCCTCCTGTCTCCAAAGAGAAATCTGACAGAATTAAGAAGAACCTTCTTGAAAAAGGAAAGAAAAAGTTGTTGGTGATGAAAAACTCAAATCAGAATGTGGAATCGTCGGATCATCCAGACAGGTTTGTTATTGAATTTCAAAAGGGCTTTAATGCTAAATATGGAGATCGATCAGGAGTTCTGTCATGGGGTTTTTACGCGGATAAAAATATGTGGTGGGTAAAGAGGAAGTCAGGAGTCACTGAATATTATAAGAAGATGAAAGATTTCGGTTCCTGGACTAAAGTAGACTTGAGTGATTTAATAAATTCTCCGTTCACCAATCCGACGAATGATAAGCGTGGTATAGAGTTCTGGAACTTTCTAAGAGGCCAAGTTGATAGAGGTTTTCCAAATATGCCTAATGCAGAGTCCTTTCTGAAGAAAGCCAAGGGAGTTTTGGATCCGAGGACTGGAAAAACTATGGTCAATGTAATGTGGCCGGCAACTAAGAAGGCTACTCAAATTCCTGTTCTTGACAAGATACCTGATGGAACACTGGATGATATGAGATTCTGGATATATGATAGTGTCACCGCCACTGTCATTATCAAGCTGAATAAGGGAAAGGGTCAGTACAAATTTGTTGAGCCAAGAGATTTTCTAAAGCTGGGAGAGCGAGACATCAAGACTCTTAGTACTCATCAGATTGTTGCATATTCGATTTTTGAGACGGCTGCTAAAAAGTTCACGAGAATGGTAGATACTATAATCCGGTGCAAGTTTTGGGAAGGTGCTTTAAGGATGCCGACGTGGATTACATGGAGCAAGATTAGAGAAAAAGCTGCAAACCAAGGGGGGATTGTTGGGCCTAGTTTTATGGTTTGAGCTTGTTTGTGCTTATTTCTTTGTATTTGGGCTTGGGTTTTGGGTGCACATGTAAACCGAGAACACTTATGTGTTCTCGGTGGGCTTGGTGTTGTTTGGGCCGGCCTTTGGTTGTTAGCCCTATATATAGAGGTTTGATGTATAGGGTTATGGTTGTTCATTCTAAGTAATGTGTTGGAGTATTGTAAGTGCTTAAGCACCGGACGTATTTAATAATATACGTGTGTTTTGAAGCAATTCCGTGTTAATTACTTGTTCTTATTAGTGTTCTTGAATCACCGAGTGTTGGTATTCCGCACCAATACTCGTTTGGTTTATATCATATTGTTGTGATCCAGATTCGGGACTTACAAAAACTGCAAGTGTATAAGTTCCTTGTAGACGTACAAGCTATTGACAACGTATAAGTCATTCAGGCGTATAACTATCCTGGCGTATAAGCATACACGGCGCATATACTTCCACGTTGGTTCCACTTACACGGCCATTACATTTACACGCTCTATATATAAGTTTCTATACATATGCGGTGCATCTTTCTTATACGCTGCTAAACATATACGCTACTTAACATATACGGGCGTATATACTTATACGCCGTATAAGTACTGCTCAGCGTTTGTTTACGCGTTTTTGGGGTTTTTTTTTCGATTCTGGCACTGTCATCCGCCGTTAACCACCATGGTTGATTGGGGTTTGATGTTTATAGTCTAAGTAGCTTCGGGTGTCCAGATCTAGGCTAAGGTGGTCCTTAACCTTGTTTTTGGTTGATTAAACGCCCGAATAAAGCTAGATCTAGATCTAAACTACTCATACGGCATCCCGGGGCTGCGGTGTCGGTTATAATATATTGGTACTGCTAAGTTAATTATTTATCGCCTGCGGTTGGTCTCGGATCATTGAAGGATTAGCGTAGAGAGTGTTTGGCTTAAGTGTGTGTTTTTGAAGGTGTAGGCTATGGTGTAGAGATGGATGAAAATGGAATGGATTAGGGTGTAAGGGGTATTTATACTCCCTTAAGCCCATGGACCTAAGGCCCATCTTTGTTTTTTGGTCTATATTTAATTCCATTTAATTTTCCCACTTAACCTTTCACCTTTGTTATTATATTATTTATTTACTATTCAAGTAAACTTTTTCATCATAAATAATTAATATATTAATTATTATTTTTAGAAATTTCGGGATGTTACATTGTAGATTATAGATGTCTGCATAGATAAGGACAGTGGGCCTTATACGCGTATAAATGATAGATGTCAACGTAGATAAGGATTGTGGGCCTTATACGTTTTGTAGATAGGAGTCAGCATATGAAAGGACTGCAAAGCTTATACGTGTTGTAAATGTAATAGCATGGGGGAGGACTGCGGACTATGGAATAGGTGGCAATATAGGGAAGGACTGCGGACCTTGTACATGTTATTATTATAGGATGGTATAAGGAAGGGCTGCGGACCTTGTACGTACCATGAATGGTGAACATAGGTAAGGAATGCGGACCTTTAACGTGTTCACGACCTTGAGTATAGGTATAGACGGGGGACTATGAACATACTCCCGGTGGACTGAGGTAAGTGATTGTATGTATGTATGTATGTATGTACGTATGTACGTATGTACGTATGTACGTATGTACGTATGTGTGTATGTGTGTATGTGTGTATGTGTGTATGTGTTTATGTATGTATGTATGCATGTATGTATGTATGTGTGTATGTATGTATGTATGTATGTATGTATGTATGTATGTATGTATGTATGTATGTATGTATGTATGTATGTATGTATGTATGTATGTATGTATGTATGTATGTATGTATGTACGTATGTATGTATGTATGAAAGTATGGTAACAGGCTAAGTATGAATATGTATCTTCGGATACATATATATGTAAGTATGTGGATGTATTGTATGTTGCTAGATTAACTAGAACTCACTCAGCGTAGCTGACTTTTAGTATGCACACAAGTAAATATGTTTAATGAGCAAGCATGAGGATGGCACATGGCATGGATTGAGCGACTGGTATCTAAAGATCGAAGAAATGATGTTTTAAATATGATGTTTTATGTAATAATTTAAAGACAAGACTTGAATGTTTTGTAATGATGGGTTGAAGTTTCACATTTGCGAAAGTTTTTAATTAACTCTGATTTGTAGAACTGTGTTTATGAGTAAATCCGACATGAAATGTAGGGCACTGGGACCAGGGCCTTACAACACCCCCTTCGTATTTAACATATCATAGCGAACATCTGGGTCGAAATCAACATAAGGAAGTCGATTACTGTTGATTTCGACCCAGATGTTCGACCTCATGGAAATGTGGGATATTTGACCTCCTGATGTTGATGTTGATGTTGATGTTGACCCAAATGTTCGATACGATATGTTAATATAAATGCTAACTATTATGCATTAATAAAAGAAATAATTTTTAGTTTTTTCTGTACAATTCAGTTTCAGGGAATTACATTGACCACATTACCATTGAATTTCCCCATGCAGGAAATTTCAGAAAATGTCTTGTAATATAAATATGAGAGGAGGGGTACGATTACTGTTGTCGACAGAGTAAACCCATACCTGTTTTGGACTTGGATTATGCTCTTAGGGGTTATAGACAAATAAAAATTGAATTAAACTAAACATAAAATTGACAAAATTTCGAAATTTAGACTGAAGTGGCAAAAGTATCAAACAAGAGGGACGAAAATGACCATTAACTCGAACTAAAAAGGAAAAAAACAAAAATACTCTTAAACTAACAGCATAGTTGGATGCCGTTAGATGAAGGGGATGTAATTGGCTAATGTTTAAAACTATGAGGACTTAATCGACAAAATTTCAAACTTTGGACTGAAGTGGCAAAAGTATCAAACCACAGGGACGAAAATGGCCATTAACTCTTTACCTTAAATTGTACATATGTGTATAAAAAAGACATGTATGTACATATATGTACATAGTAGGGTATAGGCCCGTGTTACACACGGGTGGAAAAATATGTCAACAAACATAATAAATTTAAACAACAAATTCAAGTAACACAAAACTTCTTCAACTTTCGGACTAAACGTTAACCATTTACAATGTCTAGATATTAAAAGTTGAAAGTTACAATAAGTTAGTGTACACAAACCACCAAAAAACATCAACAAAACACCTAAACATGTTTTTTTCATATTAAACCACCATCAACTTCTTTATATATTCTAACAAAAGAAACTCATTTTGCTTCACGTTGGAAAAATATACTAAAAGTAAACAAAATATTATATTCAATTCAGTTATTTCATATAATAACTTTTATTTATGACATTTTTAGTAAGTTTTCGATATATTTATGCACTGTTTACTTTAAATTGCAAACAAAATCTTATTGTTTAATACACAACATTTGTAGTCTTAATTATTGACTTACATGCTTTAATTGTACATTGACAACCATTATACTACACAGGATAGAATACGTAAAACAATATAATTCATTCAATATAAATAGATGCGCTAATGACATCTAGCAGTTTTTCAATTACATTACATTGATGGCCCTTGACACTTACAAAAATTTATTGAAATACAGACAGATAAGAAATTTGCAAAATGATAATAAAAATAATTATAATATAACACATTAAATAGAAAAAAGATTGCATTATACCTACTATACCTTCATAACATTGAGACAAAAAAAAAACTTCGATAAAACACCTCAATTTGTGCTTTTGGCCCATTTTCACCTTGATACGTTACCAAAAGATTGATCTGAAACCTTTTGCAAAATTTTACTTGTCAAAAAATACCATAATAAACTCTCAAATGTGCTAAAATCCTAACCTGGTAATCAAAACAAATATGAAATCAAAATTTCAATATCACCCTTTTGTAGTAAAAAAAATTCTTGCTTTACCCATAACTTCATTTTCATGTTAATTAATTTTCACTTTTGACTTTCAAACATCTTTACACCTTGATTTTTTTTATTGCAAAATAAACTACAGCTCCAAACAATAGCACAAACGAAACTGGTATTTAAAATCCAAAACTACTACATTTTTTACAAGTATCAAACTTTGATTTTCCTGAACAAACATCCCTTTTTATTCGAAACAAAATGTGAAGGTTTAACCAATAATCACAATCTAATGGTGCCTACTCTGGACCAATTTATACCCGCACCTAGTCTGAAACGTGACTCGTATTAGCAATTTAACTTTTTCAATATGTTATGTAACCAAATTAATTCCCAGAATACCCTTGTAAGAGTTTTGTTTATTAAAAACCGAAAACAAGCAAATAAAAAGTAAATTGAACCAAATCAAACCGTAATTAACAAGTTCAGGTTTAGTTTCAAGGTTTGAGTTTTACCCGATGAATGAATTAGGTTCATCTGGATTTGCTACGAATGATGGGACTTGAATGCAACTCAAATTTTACATGGACGGGTTTCTAGATGATTAAACACAACTCGGCCACATTATAGAAGATATATTTAAATATTTGTGACATAAACTTTCAGTTACTCAAGATTTATTAAAACCAATAGCTACTTAAAAAAACAGAAGCAGCACCATGGCCATCACAAGATCATTATATTTACATATTGACCCACATTTTTCAAAAATGTTAAACAATCAGCATATTAGTCTGTTTTTTTATTAAAATGAAAACTAAAATATATAAATTACACAAACATAAGCATAGAGGACCAAAATTAAGCTTACCTGAGTAATGAATGACAACAGAACCCCTTTTGACAAATTTATAATTTTCAGATAATTTCAAAATTGCCCCCGATGCAAAATAATTCAACAAATCAAACACACCAATAACTAATTCTTTCTTTGACCAGTTAATAGTTTAAAACAAACCATGATGCCCAAAATGCCCTTTGAGAAATTTAACCCGCATAAAATTTCCAAAATATCTCGTATCTAAATGTCAAATATTAACTTGAAACATATTTTACCAAATTTGAAACACCTAAAGTTATTATATGACTCAAACTTTTAACACCCTAACCTTTACGGTGCGTGGCTAGGTTTTAAGAGCATCAAATTCATTAAGCATGGTGAAAGTTTGAACCTCTATTGAGCTCTGAATATAATAAATGATTTAAAAAAACATCAGTTGTAAACAAAACATTGAATTGTGTTAGTATAATATATTAAATATATAAAAATTGTATGAACAACTTACATTGTAAATGTTTGAACCTTCATTGTAAGCTATTTTAAATAAAATGAGAAAATATTTTAGTTAAAATACCATATTCATATAAAAATATGTAAATAAGGGATGCATAATAACTTACATTGTAGAAGTTTGAAAGAAATAAAATTGTTACGAATGTTGAGAATGATTATAACTCTGGTTCTTAAATAGTAAAAACGAACGATGCTATTTTTGTTAAACCAGTTATGTTTATAAACAGTTATAATTAATAATTAATATAATTTAATTTAAATTTTACTGACTTAATAATAAGAAGCATAAATTTTGGAATTACAAAAAAATACACTCGCTGAATGACCACCATAATTGTAGACAATTCCTAAAATATTATAATTCATATCAAATTAAAGATTCGAGTACAGTTATGAATTTATATACATTTCCTAACCAACAGATGTTGACTATTATTAATAATTAGAAATAATAAAGTCAAAAATCAATCGTCAAAGTAAACATATAAGAATAGTAAACACATAAGAATCAGAGTTAATTATACAATATATTTTACGAAAAAATAAGGAATTTTTTTAATCAACAATATGAAATATCATACTAATATGAAATAACCAATAAGGTTAATGTTAAAAATAAAGTCATAATCAACTGGCAAGCTCATCTAGTTGAATGTCATATGAAGCATTGTATTGATTTAATAGTATTGTAAGATATGAAGGTTAATTTTGTTAAACCTCGTAAATTTAGAAATAGTTTTATAAAATAATAAAATTGAATAAAGCCTATATAACAAAATATTATTATTAAGTATATAAAAAGACTATAAAAAACCAATAATACAAATATATATACCATATGATATAACCTGCATAACCTATACATGTATACAATATAGTTACACCGTATATATATAAAATCCGCGTATAATTATAAAATCAAAAATTAGAATCAAAATCCGGACCATAATTTTTAGAACTACCAAAAATTACAAACGCTTTAAAATTTGAATTTGAATTGCAGTCAAATGTTAATTAAGACAGAAAACTATTATTAAATAAAATTGACTAATCATTACATTTTAAAAACCAAATTGATAAAATTAAATGACGGTCAAATTATAAGAGGAAACAACATCATAAATACAGTTATTATAAAATTTAAAATTTCTAAAAATACTTAAATTATAAAAAAAAAAACCATATAATAGGTTTTAATTTACAATCTTTTAATATAATTGAGGTTTTAATTTACAAACCTTTTAATATAATTGACTAACATAATTGATTTAATTAAAATTGCAGTACAAAAAATAAGCTTTTATTTACAAATATTCTAAAATTCTAATTAAATTAAATTATTTTATATTAAATAAATAATTAACACAAATTTCAAACAAATATTAGGTAAATAAAAATGAATAAAATACAGAAAAATAGAATCAAGAATTAATTTACCAGGGAACACATATTTGATGGAGAAGACCATTGAAATTTTGAAAATGGATAAGACGGTGATCATATCTGTCTCAGTTGGCCGGAATAACAAATTAGGCTTGTTTATGTATTGAGGAAGACGTAAATTGTTGTTGCATCCGTTGGGAGGAGAAATTAATACAACAGATGTGTTGAAGACGACAGTCATCTTGACGCACCAATTTCATGGATAAACAATTTACGAACCGGAGTTGTTGGAGAGAAGGCGTTCATGAATGTAAAACAATAGTGGCCGGATATATAACTTAGGGTTGATAGAGCTGATAACAAAACAACTGGTATAATATTATTGGGTATCGGGTTAAAACAAAAACGGGTCGCGCCTCTTTGGATTTAATATTTAGAATAAAATTAATAGTGTATATATGGACTTAACATAAATGGAAACATGGTGAGTTGGATGCATAGCTGGACAGCCTAGTTGATTGCCATGTGGACAATTATAATGCTTTAATAGTATTGTTAGATTATACATATATGTTTAATTTAGCTAAACGAGACATTTTTTTATTTTATGAAACAGGGATGATAAATAAGAATTTTGGTTCTTTTACTTTTTTTCATCTTTGCGTTTTTTCTGTTTTATGGATTTTTTAATTTTTGGGTTCTTTTTGTCCAAAAAATAGTTCTCACATGAATCCTGATTATATATATATATATATATATATATAATTTTTGTTCTTTTTTTCAAACGCTAATTATATAAAGAACACGCCTAATATACAAATTTGTATATGTAAATAGGTTTTAAATAGTAAAGGCAACCGTAATTCGGATTTAATGAGAAACTATATTATTATGACCCCGGTTGAAAACTTCTAGTTCAGCCACTGCTTAGTCGGACCATTAAACTATTATAAATTGGACTATTTAATGTGTTGATGATCTTTGTATTATTGTATTTCTTCATTTTGAAAAGTTGTATATGAGTTGAATGAATGAAATAAATTAATTAATCATTTTCACTTAATAGTGTCATTATGTTCTTGTCCAACCCAAAATGTCTAGCCCCGACATGCTTCGTATCTTTGTTCGAGGTGACATTTGATTTATTTACGAAACCGTACCAACTATTAGTCATACGACTAGGCTTCTAAGGCACAGTGTGACATAGTGGAACCATAAAGAGTTTGGGAAACGGGGGTACCGATTGCGTCGGCCCCACAACAGACTCATTTCGGAAGCTACAAGGCCCGGTGTGAGACAGTGGAACCACAAAAAGTTTGGATGTTCGGATATTTGAAATTCCGGCTAGTGAAACGGATATCCGAATTCTTTTCTTTCAAAATTACCTTATAGTTAAATGCCCAAATAAAATCCTTGATAAAATCCTTGAAGTTGATCATCAACCAGAGGAGAAACACAATATGGAAATTAATCCATGACAATTAAAGAAAATGTGTATACATTCATTGATTTACAGCAATATTAATAATGGAACAAACATTCACCGGAGATGGAGATTACCCCCAAAAACAAAACATATTTGATTTGTAATAAAAGTAGTGAAACTGGAGTAATTCTTGAACCTTTCCGTCTCCAATAATCTTTCGTGTGTGTACCGCTACTTTGATATGGAAACCCTCCATGGACGATGGTGCATATATCGCGAGAGGGATGGGCAAAAATGGAGGGCCGATGGCGAACCAACAAGAGGCGACATGCACCGCCAATTAGAGCTTTGCACTTTCGATTGAACAATAGCATATGAATGAATCTTTTGTAACATCATGCATTTGAAAAGAATAAATAAAATAAATTTCATTTATTAATAATGTGTCATTATTAAGTTTAGATAAATAAACTATTAGAGTGTGGGTTTGGACATCTAAAAGATGGAATAAGAGATGGTGATGGGGCTTAGGTCCATGGGCTTAAGGGTATATAACCCCCTTAAACCACCTAAAACCCATGGACTTAAGCCCCAACACAATCTCTTATTCCATCTTTTAAATGTCCAAGCCCACACTCTAATAGTTTATTTATTTAAACTTAAACATATATCCCGAACCAAGATCCGAAGGAAAAGACCCGAGCTGGTGGGTACTAGAGCATCGTGACGAGCAAAACCTACACCAAGACTAGATCCTGTCCGTAAACCAATTCGTTTAAAGGTACGTTTTATAACGAAAACACTTGTTTGGCTCGTGTAGTATTTCTAGATCTATACAAATGATAAAGACTAATCTAATAGGAAATGTATATTAAGGTAGAAATCTCTCCATATCTTTAGGTGATATCTCTGTATTATCTTCCGAAATAGAAGATTGTTATATATATCATAAATGTTGAATGATAATGAGAAAGGAGGCAAGAATTACATTCTTTCATGGTATCATCCTAACCACCGATCCTAAAACATGTCAATACCCTAGCCGCCACCATTTCTTTACTCACAAGAACTCTCTGTTCCATCTCCTTTTTCTCACAAAATATGCCCACAACCGGTGACAAATGGACTCTAAGCTCCATCCCGTCGTTATGGTGTCAAACATCAAAACCTACATCACTATCATCCTTGAGATGTAAACAAGTCAATACTCATCTTGGAGTGAACTATTCAAAATCCATTGTCGTGCTTTTCTCGTCTCTGACCATCTTTCCCCAAGTCCAAAACCTGCATCCGCAAGCAAAGAAGCCACCAAGCGGGTGACGCCGCTCCTCCCCCCGCCGGTGACACGTGGGAACGTTTAGATGCCATTGTTTTGCAATGGAATGGTACCATATCGAATAACCTTCTCCACACAATCTTGAAACAAAACACAACCGCTTATGATGCATGGATTGCTAGAGAAAATATATTCCAAGACAACAAAGCAACTCGCATAATCCTCCTTAATCAAAAATTCTCCAACACAAGGCTCGAAAACTTCAAAGACATGTCTGCATATTGTATGGCACCGTTCTCGGTGTCCTACATTGGACGTTGTATTTACTCATCAACACAGTTTTAAATATCATAGTTAATTAAAACTTTTCGCGGAATTATAAACTTCAAACATATATTACAAAATCATTCAAATCTTTCCAAATTAAACATCCTTCCTCTTTCAAAATAAACATAATAACATTATAACATTATCCTTGAGATGCAGTATCTTCGTTCCAATGACATGTGTCCATATCATGCAAGCTGCCTCAACCTATTCATCTGCGTGTATACTAAAAGTCAGCTACGCTGAGTGAGTTCTAGTTAATCATACATTACATTCACATGCTTACATAAATACATATCCGAAGATACATAACTTCAAATTTCCTTACATACTTACATACATACATACATACTTTCATTCTTTCTGTCAAACTTACATACATACATACATACTTTCATTCATACATATACTTTTAAAGAGCATTCCACTCTATAACCTTCGCATATATTATTAGGATATGTTCCCCACATTCGCAGATATTATTAGGGTATGTTCCCTGCATTCCCAGATATTATTAGGGTTTGTTCTGTTTTTAACCATACCTTCCATCTGTCCTATAACCATACATACCTTCCTTTATATAATCATACTTTCGTACATACTCAATTCATTAAGTAATTTGATACATACATATTTCATACAAGGCATACAACACATTACTCTCATTGTCGGTACGTGCAATATCCAAAGATCGTTCACGCACAGACAAGCATTCATTCATAACATTCATACATACTATCACATCGATCATCATAGCATACACTTACCATTTAAGGTAAGTGTATTAACGTTCACATTGTATGCACACAGCCCCGAAAACATAACAAGGAAGTGGGGCTAGAAACTCACCTGAGCTCGATTCGTTTCCGAGTTAATGGTAACTCCTCTCTTTAACTGGGCGCGGCTAACTGTATAACAATTACACGCATCAATTAACTATTTCTAATTATATCATACTTCTAAGTTATGATAACCCCTGGCTACGGGGGTCCGGAAGAAGCCCCTAGCAAGGTCCAAGGGGCAGAGCCCCTAAATGCCTTAACACAAATCTCATTAGAATTCTTAAATTATTATTTTATTCTCTAACTCATTCGCTATAACGAATCGGTTCTGATTAAGCATCATTCACTATCTCATTCATTATGACGAATGGTTCCATTTGTTATAACGAATGGCTTGATCTGAGATGAATGAGTGTATCACGAATGACTGAGGCCATTCGTGCTTTCTATACGACGAATGAGGGCCCATTCGTTGCAAGCGTATCTTATAGATAATGACATGATTCGTGATTTTAACATAGCGAATGGGTGATTAACGAATGACGGGTATTATTCGTGACTTATATAAGACGAATGAGAGGTTCATTCGTTACAGAGGCACGCAAATGTACCTTATTCGTTATGACTGTTTAATGAATGGCTAGCCATTCATTCCTCATAACGAATAAGCTTCGGTATTCATTCAACTTTGAGTTGATTGGTCAAAGTCAAAATCGATATGAACCCTAAACAGTTAACAACACCAGATTTGCGATTAAACCCTGAATCATGATGAAACAACAAAAAATGGGTATCATTGAACTCGCAATCACATCACCTACAAACCCTAACAAACGAAACACTTAACATCGTGTTTTAAATGGTGCGTTTGATTAATACATATAACCGATTCTTTATACCACCGATTAACCCATCAAACGTTAATGAATTTCAACGGGAATCGTTGCATTTGGTTCGTTTTTACCATTTACATATAGATCTAGGAATACTAAATGAGTCGGGCAATTTTTCGTTATAAATGTACCTTTAAACGAATTGGTTTACTAACACGATCTAGTCTTGATGTAGGTTTTGTTCTTCACGACGTTCTAGCACCAACAAGCTCGGGTTTTTGCCTTCGGATCTTGGTCCGAGATGAATGAGGATGTTTGTGTGAGTTTTTGAAGGTGTAGGCTATGTTGTAGAGATGGATAAAATTGGAAACGATTACGGTTTAAGGGGTATTTTTACTCCCTTAAGCCCATGGTGTAAGGCCACGTTACCGGTGCCTCACGTTGGACGTTGGATTTACTCATAAACACGATTCTATAAATTAGAGTTAATTAAAACTTTCGAGGAATAATAATAATAGTCAACCATTCATTACAAACATTCGTAACTTGTCTTCTAAAACATACATAAATGATAATATCAAAACATCATGACAAATCTTCAGATGCCAGCCTCTTCGGATCCTGCCATGTGTCTCCCTCAAACCAGCTGTCTCAGTTGATTAACCTGCGTTCATACTAAAAGTCAGCTACGCTGAGTGAGTTCTAGTTAATAAGACGACGTACAATACATTCACATACTCACATATGCACCCGAAGGTACATACCATCATATTTACTTAATACTTACATACACACGTACTTTCATTCTTTCATTCATACTTACATACATACTTCCATTCATACACATATGTTTTAAAGAGCATTCTGCCCTATAACCTTCGCCGATAATATTAGGGTCGGTCCCCTACATTCGCTTATATTATTAGGTTCGGACCCTACATTCGCTGATATTATTAGGGTCGGTTTCCTACATTCTCCGATATTATTAGGGTCGGTCCCTACATTCGCCGACATTATTAGGGTCGGTTCCCTTTCTAACCATATGTTTCCTTTGTCATATAACCATACATACATTTCTTTATATAATCGTCCTTTTGAACATACTTATTTTATCACGTGCTTTCATACATACATATTTCATACTAGGCACACTGCATATTACTTTTCCTGTCGATGCGTGCAATAGATCGTTCACGCTCCCACAAGCATTCATTCATAACATTCATACATACTATCACATCAATCAATATAGCATACGCTTACCAATTAAGGTAAGCGTATTAACGTTTCACATTGAGTATGCACACAGACCCGAAAACATAACAAGGAAGTGGGGCTAGAAACTCACCTGAGCTTGGTTATGTTCACCGTTAATAGTTATCCCTTTCTTTAGTTGTGCATGGCTAACTGTATATCAATTACGCATATTAATTACTACCACTATCCATATCGTATTTCTTGTTAATTATAACCCTCAACGAACGGGGGTCTGGGGGCAGCGCCCCCTAGCAGAGGGGTTCTAGGGGCAGCAGCCCGTAGCGGGATCCAAGGGGCAGAGCCCCAGGCTGGGGTTAAGCTGCCAGGTAAGCTTGGAAAAAATTTATTTTCACTAACTGTCTTAACACGTTTTTCATTAGAATTCTAATTTAATATTTTATTTGCTAACTCAAAAAGTTCGAGGCTTCTTTGTAATTAATCCATTTTATTATAAGTCCTGGGACCTTTCTGTCATTCTTTCAAACTTTAGTTCGTTATCCATTTCGTGATCCAGTTCTTTTACGAATTAACTCCTTCGTTATCTCATAACGAATGGACCTTTATAACGTACTGGCTTCTGTAACGAACTGGCTCTTTATAAGGAATTGACTTCTAAAATGAACTGAGGGTTCATTCGTCAGTTCTTCATTAACGAATTACTTAAAGAATGGCTTAACGAACTACTTCTAATTCGTTATCTCTTCTTAACGAACGTGCATAACTAATTGCTTGCTAATTCGTTATGTCTCCGCTAACGAACTAGGGTTAGGTCAGAGAATGTTAGAAACATTCTCTGACATTCGTTACCTCGTACCTGGCTTTTTCGGTGCCGTCATCGCCAAAAAGGCGGGATCGCGCCAGAAAAGCGAGATCTCAGTTATTATCCACCATTTTCCACCGTTTTTCGTCCCGTCGATCCAGATCTGAGCTAGGGTGACCCCTAAGCTCATCTTTTGATCGGTTTATACCCGATTCTACCCAGATCTTGTGACTTAAACGGTTTAAGTGTGTCGGCTCGTCATCTCGTGACTAAATCTTACGGATTTGGATCCATACAATATCATACTATCATTACCTCGGGTCGATGCTTGGTTTCTCTTGGGTTCGGGTAAGGGAAAGAGAGAGATATGAGAGAGAGCTTAAGTGTGTGTTTTTTGATGGTGTGAGGAATATATGAAATGAATGGATTATGGAGTAATTATTATTTATATATGATGGGTCATGGGCTTAAGCCCATGGTCTTTCCCTTTTTTTTATTAACCTAAGTCCATTACGCATATTACTTAACCCAACAAAAGCCCATCTCATAACATCTAACATTATTATTTATTAACCGAACGGAAAACAGGATGTTACACATGGACCTAAAGCACATTTCATCTCTAATTTCATCTTTTAAGCGCTATCCCGCCCTCTAATAGTTTATTTATCTAAACTAGATAATAACGCCTTATCAAATAAATGAAATTTATTTTATTATTATTATTATCGAAAGTAGGATGTTACACATATTGTCAAGAACTAAAGGTAATCGCTGACCAATCGGCCAATGTCGGTGCTCCGGTCAACAACGATAGCCTTGTTATCCAGTTAATTACCGTGCTAAGTGATGCATACGAGACCTCAGCCACTTTACCGCCAACACCACCCCTATGCCTTATTTTTATGAGGTCCGTTCCAAATTAATATTTGAAGAAGGGCGAAAATCAAATCAGGCACCACATTCAGCGCAAGTCGCCAGTCATGCTTTTCACACCAACACTACAAAGTCGCATCCTCAGTCTTCATCAAACCAAGATTCGTATACCGACCGTAGTCATGGACGCGACCGATCTTGGGGGCGTGGCCGCGGATAGAACAACAGTTGGGCCTCACATCCCACCAATACTATGCCTACTCCAACTCAAAAATGGGTCGGCCCATAACAACACCAATCACAACAGTGGGCTTACAATCAACCCACTCCACCATGGGTCAATCCCCCTGCCCCTACTCCACAAGGCCCAATACTACAGGAACCGGAACTGGTATACTCGGTCCCGACCTACTCAATCGTATAACACTGATTATGCCCCGACCGACATTGAAAAAGCTCTCTACACAATGTCACTCAACCCACCAGAAAGCTGGCTCATGGATACTGGGTCCACCTCTCTATGACCAATAGTCCAGGTAATTTTAAATTGTTTTTTAATAACTGCAATCAACATATAATCGTTGGTGATGGTCAAACCATCCCGGTAATTGGATATGGCAATCAAAACCTACCCTCCCTATTCCTACCCTTACACTTAAATCATGTCCTTTACGCCCCAAAGTTAATCAAAAATCTTATTTCAGTTCGTCGGTTAGTTACCGACAATTAGATTTCTATAGAATTTAACCCTTTTGGTTTTCTTGTGAAGGACTACAAGACCCGGACCCCTATCCTTCAATGCAACTGCAGCGATGATTTGTATCCTCTTCTCATGTCAAGTGGATCCAAGCCTCATACACCAACTACATTTGCAGAAATTTAATCACAACTATGGCATCAAAGCCTTGGTCATCCGGGATCTAATTTATTACATACATTAAAAACTTCACGTTCTATTGATTTTGGGATTTTAAATAAGCATGTTTGCCAATCTTGTGTGTTTGGAAAAAGTACCGATTTACCATTTAATAGCTTCGATTCTTGCATTATATTACCAATTAATATTATTCATAGTGACCTTTTGTAACACCCCGTAACCGCAGCGGAAACGTACACGGGATGCCACAGACACATCTGATATCAACAGCATTGCTTATAAGGAAAATACCACTACATTAATTTATAACATATTACATTGTTGCGAGTTTCATTACTGTCTAGGTGTTACACACATATTTTACCGATAAGACATTAATAAATTCATTACAAAACATAGAGCAGCAAGCTTCCAACAGGTAGCACAGATAGTTAAGCACATATCAATCATTCCAACTTGGGCATACCTAGAAAACATGTAAAGAAAACGGGTCAACTACGAATAGTTGGTGAGTTTCACTAATTTAAATAAACACTGACAAATCATTTTAATAATCATTTATTAACAATATAATCATGCTGGGAACTATGTTACCCCAGAACATTTCCATTAACTTCCTGGGAACTATGTTACCCCAGAACAATAATAACCCCTGGGAACTATGTTACCCCAGAACAATAAATACCCCTGGGAACTATGTTACCCCAGAACAATAACAACCCCTGGGAACTATGTTACCCCAGAACAATAACAACCCCTGGGAACTATGTTACCCCAGAACAATAATAACCCCTGGGAACTATGTTACCCCAGAACAATAACACATGATAAACATTTTATATATTCTGTGCATCAGACCATATATATATAAATGTACAAGTATTTCCATACGATCGGTATGTACTTAAATACTTTAAATAAGACATGTTTTCCGCCCCGGGAAAATATAATTAAAATAATTCATTAAAAGGGGCTCGTGAAAACTCACCTTTTTGTGAGTCGGTGAGTAATATAAGGAACAGCTACGTGCCTGGATCTGTAATATAATATCTAGTCGTTACTATATAATTCCCATAACTTAAATACGTATCAATCGGTACATCTGGGAACATTGTTAACCCAGTACTGTACTCGATTCGGGGACAATGTTAACCCCGTGACACTTCTAAGGACTCAGATTGTGACATTGCTTAGAGTTTGACAGTCAATTTAGTTAAGGTGATGAAATTATAGCTCGGTTTGACACCCCGTTTGGCCGTGGGGCCCGTTTCCGGTATTTTGGTGCCGGAAACGGTAAAATCGGGTAAAATTACCCAAATCATCCGAATTATTTTCGGATGATTTATTTTTACTTAATTTACTTAGATTTATGAAAATAGTCCATTTTTAAAGTTTTCGTGTACCAGTCAGCTCGCTTATGCGAACTTTGCCGGTTTACACGTTTTAAGCTTTAAAAAACTTGTTTTTATGTTCTTTTTAGCACAAATAATTACCCGATTAGTCTCGGGTCTTGAAATTTTGCACAAAACTTATTTTGACAGAAAGAAAATTTTACAAAATTTTTCCAGATTTATTTTCTTAAATTTACATTTATTTATCTATTTTTAAATCTTATTAAAACACTAAATATGTCAAAAATACCAAAACACTTTAGAAAAATCCCAAATTTTTCTGGGATGATCTCTGTCATCCTCATAACTTCCTGGAATTTTTCCAGATTTATTTTCCTATATTGACATTTATTTATCTATTTTTAAATCTTATTAAAACACTAAATATGTCAAAAATACCAAAACACTTTAGAAAAATCCCAAATTTTTCTGGGATGATCTCTGTCATCCTCATAACTTCCTGGAATTTTTCCAAATTTATTTTCCTATATTTACATTTATTTATCTATTTTTAAATCTTATTAAAACACTAAATATGTCAAAAATACCAAAACACTTTAGAAAAATCCCAAATTTTTCTGAGATGATCTCTGTCATCCTCATAACTTCCTGGAATTTTTCCAGATTTATTTTCATATATTTACATTTATTTATCTATTTTTAAATCTTATTAAAACACTAAATATGTCAAAAATACCAAAACACTTTAGAAAAATCCCAAATTTTTCTGAGTTGATCTCTGTCATCCTCATAACTTCCTGGAATTTTTCCAGAATTTAAAACTTATTTTTCAAGCCATTTTCACCCAAAACCGAGCTAGAAAGCCCTAGAACTCGTTTCACCGAAAAGCCTACTTAGACTTTTCCAACTGAGCTCAAATTTTGTGGGTGACTTTTATATGTTATAAAAAGATTATCTTAAATTTTCCCGAATTTTTCATAAAGTTTAGCTATTTTTCACTATTTTTGGCCAAAACCGAGCATTAAATTCACCAAATATTCATCTTTTATCCAAAAATTACCAAAAATTCACAGATCTCATATTTTCATGTGTAGATCATCTCTGTGAAATTTCGTGACCCGACTCTAAGCACACGAAAATCTGTCCAAATTTCATAAACACACGAAAACCGAACTATCTTGTGTTTTCTAGCTTTAGATCGCAAGGATCTCGGTTTCTAGCCTTTGCTAGCCGCTAGATACAACACTTACAAGCACCATAACACTATACCAAGCAAACTATACCAACAATCAAACCATTTCTTTCAAAGTGTCGGTTTTTAAGTAAAAAACAAAGGTTTTAACCGTAAAAATCCGTTCTCGACTCTTTTTACTCATTTCTTGGACCAAGATCCCTTGTATAACTTGTATACATCTCTTGGTCATGCAAGAGTCGATTGCATCTCGGATTTTCACCCGTTTTTCACATGGAAAATTCATTTGACAAGATTTCAACCGTAAAAAATTCATTCTAAACACTTTTAACTAATTACTTGGATCAAGATCCTTCGTATAAATTGTATACATCCCTTGATCATACGAGAACCGGTTCCATCTCGGGTTTTCACCCATATCTCACTTGGAACCTTTTGTTCTCAAGAATTATGAAATTTAAACAAGATTCAAGCCTCAAATTATGTATATACCTTGAAGATCTTGGTTAAAAATGATGATCTTGGTTGTATACTTGAAAGATATGAAAGGATTTTTGGGAGAGTTTTTGATGGAAAAAGAAAAAAATGAAATGTGTGTGTGCATAAACAAGGCCGATCGGCCTACATTATGTGTGGGGTGGGGCCCACACATCCATTCTAGGCCACACACTCAGATTTTCGTAATCTGGATAATGTTTTGGATAATCTGGTTCAGTTCGTTTCTCGTTTAAACTCGTAATTCGGCTTGAAACGAAATTAAAATGGTCGTTTTTCGGGTTAAAGTAAAATTTACATAAAACTGATTTAAAAAACTTTAAAAACTTAACTCATGACATTAAAACATCATATTATTAATAATTACGCATCTTTTTCGGCTTGATTGATCGTCTCTTGCTTGGTTTGGTGTTAAAGGTTTCGTTTAGCGTACCGACGTACCATTAAATCGAAATCCTTTTTCTGTGCTATAATTTACTTATCCCGAAGCATTAATACTTCGTAAATATCACTAAACATTATATACTTCGTCTATAATGTAATTCCCGATTCGTTCGGGTTTCAATAATCGTTCATTGGTTAATTGTAATTCCAATATGATTCACTATATAATTGGGTATGATTCATACTGTGAACCATATATATTCGTATAAAACGTGCTATAACTCATATAATCAATATTAAATAACACGTAAATAGTATATTCCGGCTAGGGTATACCTGAATTTGCCGGAATCGTTACATTCTCCCCCCGTTATAAAAATTTCGTCCTCGAAATTTTATGCGTCAACTACTTCCTTTTGAGGAAATAAGTGGGGGTATTTCTTCCGAAATTCATCCTTTCGTTCCCAAGTAAATTCTGGGCCTCGTTGCGAATTCCATCTAACCTTGACCAACGAGATCTTATTGTGTCTAAGTTGCTTGATCTTACCGTCCACTATTTCAATGGGCTCCTCTACGAAGTTAAGCTTATCATTTATATGAACGCCCTCTAAGGGTAACACCGATGTCTCATCCGCCAGACATCTTTTCAAATTCGACACATGAAACACGTTATGAACTGCACTTAGTTCCTCAGGCAGTTCTAATCGGTAAGCTACCGGACCGATTTTTGCAATAATATCGAATGGTCCAATATATCTCGGGGCTAACTTCCCCGCCTTTCCAAATCTAACCACACCCTTCCACGGTGATACTTTCAAATATACCTTTTCACCCTTCTCAAATGACAACGGTTTTCGACGGGTATCGGCATAACTCTTCTGCCGATCCCGCGCAGCTTTCAGGTTGTTCTTAATTTCAAGAATCTTGCCGGTCGTCTCCTGGACCAGATCCGATCTAATGACCTGCGAGTCACCCACTTCAGACCAGCAAAGTGGTGATCGGCACTTACGTCCATACAATGCTTCATAAGGTGCTGCCTTTATACTGCTATGGTAACTGTTATTATAGGAAAATTCAACGAGTGGGAGATGTTGATCCCAATTTCCCTTAAAGTCCAGTACGCAGGCACGAAGCAAATCCTCCAAAGTTTGAATGGTCCTCTCAGACTGACCATCGGTCTGAGGGTGGTAAGCCGTGCTTAGGTCAATACGTGTTCCCAATGCTTCTTGAACAGCTTGCCAAAGTTTGGAGGTGAAATGGCTATCCCTATCGGAGATGATCGAGATGGGGATGCCATGACGAGACACTATTTCATTTATATAAATTTGCGCAAGTCTCTCGGTGTTATAATTGTTTCTAATTGGAATAAAATGTGCCGATTTGGTTAATCTATCCACGATTACCCAAATTGCATCATTTCCCCGGGATGTCTTAGGGAGGTGTGTCACGAAATCCATTGTGATTTGCTCCCATTTCCATTCGGGAATCTCCGGTTGTTGTAACATCCCCGAGGGTTTCTGGTGTTCCGCCTTAACCCTCGCACACGTCGTACACTTGCCGACGTAGGTGGCTATATCCTTTTTCATACCCGGCCACCAGTAGAACTCCTTCACATCCTTATACATCTTATCCGATCCCGGATGTATGGAATATTTCGAATTATGCGCTTCATCCATGATCAAATCACGAAGGTCATGGAGGGTCGGGATCCAAATCCGATTTTTGAAATAGAGAATTTCGTCCACACGCTGTTCGAAATTCTTCTCATTCCCGTAAAGTCCTTCTTTATCCAATTGGTCCTCTTTCAACGCCTCGCGTTGAGCGACTCGAATCAAATCCGAAAGGCTCGATTGGACTACCATTCCCAACGCTCGCACGCGTAGTGGCTTGACTCGATCCTTTCTACTCAAGGCATCGGCTACAACGTTAGCCTTGCCGGGGTGATACCGTATGTCACAGTCATAGTCACTTAATAATTCGACCCATCTTCGTTGCCTCATATTCAGTTCTTTTTGATCGAATATGTGTTGCAAACTTTTATGATCAGTGAATATGGTGCACTTTGTACCGTAGAGATAGTGTCTCCAGATTTTAAGTGCAAAGATGACTGCTCCCAGTTCCAAGTCATGAGTAGTGTAGTTTTTCTCATGGACTTTTAACTGTCGAGACGCATAGGCTATGACCTTTTTATTTTGCATTAACACGCATCCTAACCCTTTACGGGATGCGTCACAATATACAACAAATCCATCGTCTCCGTCGGGGAGACTTAAGATTGGCGCTTGGCACAATCTTTGCTTTAGCGTTTGAAACGCCGTTTCCTGCTCTTCACCCCATTCATATTTCCGATCCTTTTGAGTCAGGAGGGTTAAAGGTTGGGCGATGCTGGAAAAGTTCTCTATAAATCGACGATAGTATCCAGCTAAGCCTAAGAATTGGCGGATTTCCTTCTGAGATTTAGGCGCTTGCCAATCCTTAATTGCTTCAACTTTACTCGGATCAACGTGTATTCCTTGGTGGTTTATAACGTGACCGAGGAATTGCACCTCTTGTAACCAGAAGTTACACTTGGAGAATTTTGCATACAACTTCTCCTGATCCAAAAGCTCCAAAACTAACCTCAAATGTCGCTCATGTTCTTCTTTACTTTTTGAATATATCAAAATATCGTCAATAAATACAATGACGAATTTGTCGAGATAGGGTTTACAGACTCGGTTCATGAGATCCATGAACACCGCTGGCGCATTTGTTAGCCCAAAAGGCATAACTAGAAATTCATAGTGGCCGTAGCGAGTCCGAAACGCGGTTTTTGGGATATCCTCCTCTTGAATTCTAACTTGGTGGTATCCCGATCTAAGATCAATTTTTGAGAAATAGCTCGCACCTTGTAGTTGGTCGAACAAATCATCGATCCGGGGAAGAGGATACCTATTTTTAATGGTTAACTTATTCAATTCCCTGTAGTCAATGCACATTCGAAGGCTTCCGTCCTTCTTTTTCACAAATAGTACAGGTGCACCCCACGGGGAATAGCTGGGACGAATAAATCCCTTATCCAACAATTCCTGCAACTGGTTGGATAATTCTTGCATCTCGGACGGTGCAAGTCTGTAAGGGGCCTTAGCAACAGGGCCAGCCTTGGGGTAACAGATCGATTCTGAATTCGACCTGTCGGGTTGGCGGTAATCCAGGAAGTTCCTCTGGAAAAACTTGTGGAAATTCGCGTACCACGGGAATATCGTCCACCCGTTTTTCCTCAGAATCAGCGGCCGTCAGGCTCGCTAGATACGCCACACATCCCTGACGTATATATTTCAACACCTTGAGGTGGGATATAAATGGTATCATGGTGCCGGATTTTTCTCCCTGCACTAATACCTCCTCGTCATCCGACACCCGGATCTTGACGGTTTTCTTTTCACAGTTTATTTCTACCCTGTTACGTGCCAACCAATCCATTCCCACTATCACGTCAAAACTACCCAATTCTACCGGTAACAAGTCAATCAGGAAGGATTGTTCGCTCAGAATAAAAGGGCAATTCCGAACAATCCGATTAACTATCATGGTTTTACCGTTAGCGACTTCTACGGTGTAAGGTTCTATGGTTTCACCAATAGGAAGGTTTGCTATCGAAAGGAATCTAACGGAGACAAAACTTCTATCGGCGCCTGTATCAGATAATACAGAAGCGTAATGATCAGAGACGAGGAAGGTACCTGTCACTACGCTGGGGTCCTGGCGCGCCTCGTTCGCTCCCATCACAAATGCTCGGCCTCGCGCCGGATTGGACGACGATGGCTGACCCGCGAGTTGTCTCCCGTTTCCTCCCTGATTCAGTTTCGGGCAGTTCCTTTTGAAGTGATCCGTACTGCCGCATTCGTAGCAAGCACGGCTAGTGGTCACCATCTGGTTTCCTTGCGGGTTCTGCTGTCGGGCTGGTTGAGTTCTAAATGGTTGCGCCCGAATAGGTTGTGGTTGTCGGTTCAGGTTGTTCAGATTTGTCTTACAATTTGGTGCGTAGTGTCCAACCCTGCCACACCGGTGGCACACCACCTCCTTGCACACGCCACTATGGTGGTAACCACATTTCCCGCACCTAGGAAACGTTCCCTTCTGCGGTTCTTGCCTTCCGCCCGAACTAGTCATGGCATAGCTCTGGGCAGCGGGCCTAGCTCGTTTGCTTTGCTGCTTTTCTTGGACTCTATGATCATGCGCACCCCGTTTTCCCCCAGCGGATTCTCCTGTCACCTTTAGTGATCCGCTCCGCAAGAAATCATACGTGACTATGCCAGCCTGTGTCACTGCACTTTCATACGTCCGGTGTCCCCCCGCGTTGACTATACTCCTTACTACTGGAGTAAGTCCCCAAATATAACGTTCCACCCTCTTCGTCTCCGGGGTGACCAACCACGGTACTAATCGTGACAGTTCATTGAACCGATTGGTATAACCCAAGTGGTCCGCCCCCTTCATCTCCAGATTCCACAACTCATTTTCCAGTTTCTGCAATTCATTCTTTGGACAGAAATGTTCCAACACAAGAGCCTTAAGCTCCGTCCAGGTCATGTGGTTTGTCGCCACCTGACCTCGAGTCTGTACTATGGTGTTCCACCATGTCAAGGCATGGTCGGTGAATGTACAGGTGGCGTACTTAACGATACAATCCTCGGGACAGTTGCTAATACTCACCACTGATTCGATTTTCTCTATCCATTTAACTAACCCATTCGGTCCTTCAGACCCGCTAAACTCTAATGGCTTGCACAACATGAAATCCTTGATTGAACATCCCCTGGATGCACGAATTGGTTCCGTACGGTTTGTCTCTACCGTAGGTATAGGGCCATTGCTGTCAGTAACGACCACCCTAGGCGGTGCGTCATTACTCGGAATAGTGTTATCATTCCTTGGAGGATTAGCATTTTGTTCCCCGCCATCATTTATGGGCGTTTGATTGCTCGGAGGGGTTGGATTGGTTGAGTTATTAATACTGGCGGCGATGCGCGATACTATATCCGGTATCGCCGCCTCCAACTGCTGAGCAATCAAACGGCTCACATCTACTTCCGATATTTTCGTGGATCGTTTCGGTGCCATTCTACACATTCATCAAAGAAATATATATAATCAATACCATCTCAAAACATAAAGCACAATACATATTTCATTCATTAGTAAACATTGATTCATATTACACAACATCAGTTTACATACTTTCAGTCAACATTACATAACTAGTTTTATTACAAGGGCCCTATGTCGGTATCATCTCGACATAACCCGTAAAGGGGTCAGTGCTTGAATGATACCCAAAAGTATCTATAGTGATATGCCCTACAAGAGACCCACCCTAGGGGCCAGTGGTCGTATCATAACTAACCAAGATTCACTCCGTGTTAGTATCACCACTAACTACTTACACAGAGTATCAAAAAGAAAACGGTCCCTGACTAACCCCAACCAAACATAACTACTAAACACGGTGGTATGCCCACCACATCATCACTGCCACCATCGCCACCACTGCTGCCACCACCCCCCGGAGCCACGCCTCCAACCGCTGAACCATCATTAGGGAGTACGAGCTCTCCCTGGTCAACCGGTCGATTGCATACTGGCAATCCAGTATGCGGTCACCAAGGTACACTCGTCTCTGTACCCCCACGGTCAGGGCGGCTGAGTGCTCATTTACTTGCTCTGTGAGCACTCGTAGCCAGGCTACCGCCTCCCGCTCCTGTCTGGGAAGGCCCCAGACAGGTAGAGCCATCGGCTCGGGCTGGGATGAGGACTCTCCCCGACGAGTAGCAGGTCGGGGTGGGGGAGAGGTCGGTGGGACACGCGGAATGCTGATCCGCGCCGTAAGGCGGGGACCAAATCCCGGAGGGACAGAGGTGGCCTGCGGTGCGAGGGGAGTAGGGGATCTGATGATCCGGGCCGGGGAGGACTGACTCGAGCTCCTGTGACTCGCCTCGCTAGGCTCGGAGTCGGATGACACATGTAAGCTCCCGGAGTTTCCGGGGCTAACCTCCTCCGGATCCTCCTCTACAGATAAGCTATGCGGGCTTGACATTTTTACCTGCACACAAGTTAACAAGCATATAGTCCTTTCCATAGTGTAATTCATAATTAAATTAACACATACTTGTTTATACAATTTTACCACATAATAACATTATCATATATTTACACATATGTTGCCAATTTTACCTATTTAAGTCCCCCGTGACTTCCCCTGAATTCCCTCGTGCAGACAAGTCTGTTATTATGTTCCGGACCATAATAACCCACTTGTCCAACCAAGTTCATCCCGATCTCGTCACAATATATTATTAGTTGATATTCAGATCCTATAATACTTGAGCTACTGGTTATATTTTAGGTATCTTTTTCAGACATCCTAATTCTTTATAACCAATGGCTCTGATACCAAGTTCTGTAACACCCCGTAACCGCAGCGGAAACGTACACGGGATGCCACAGACACATCTGATATCAACAGCATTGCTTATAAGGAAAATACCACTACATTAATTTATAACATATTACATTGTTGCGAGTTTCATTACTGTCTAGGTGTTACACACATATTTTACCGATAAGACATTAATAAATTCATTACAAAACATAGAGCAGCAAGCTTCCAACAGGTAGCACAGATAGTTAAGCACATATCAATCATTCCAACTTGGGCATACCTAGAAAACATGTAAAGAAAACGGGTCAACTACGAATAGTTGGTGAGTTTCACTAATTTAAATAAACACTGACATATCATTTTAATAATCATTTATTAACAATATAATCATGCTGGGAACTATGTTACCCCAGAACATTTCCATTAACTTCCTGGGAACTATGTTACCCCAGAACAATAATAACCCCTGGGAACTATGTTACCCCAGAACAATAAATACCCCTGGGAACTATGTTACCCCAGAACAATAACAACCCCTGGGAACTATGTTACCCCAGAACAATAACAACCCCTGGGAACTATGTTACCCCAGAACAATAACAACCCCTGGGAACTATGTTATTGGAACTATGTTACCCCAGAACAATAATAACCCCTGGGAACTATGTTACCCCAGAACAATAACACATGATAAACATTTTATATATTCTGTGCATCAGACCATATATATATAAATGTACAAGTATTTCCATACGATCGGTATGTACTTAAATACTTTAAATAAGACATGTTTTCCGCCCCGGGAAAATATAATTAAAATAATTCATTAAAAGGGGCTCGTGAAAACTCACCTTTTTGTGAGTCGGTGAGTAATATAAGGAACAGCTACGTGCCTGGATCTGTAATATAATATCTAGTCGTTACTATATAATTCCCATAACTTAAATACGTATCAATCGGTACATCTGGGAACATTGTTAACCCAGTACTGTACTCGATTCGGGGACAATGTTAACCCCGTGACACTTCTAAGGACTCAGATTGTGACATTGCTTAGAGTTTGACAGTCAATTTAGTTAAGGTGATGAAATTATAGCTCGGTTTGACACCCCGTTTGGCCGTGGGGCCCGTTTCCGGTATTTTGGTGCCGGAAACGGTAAAATCGGGTAAAATTACCCAAATCATCCGAATTATTTTCGGATGATTTATTTTTACTTAATTTACTTAGATTTATGAAAATAGTCCATTTTTAAAGTTTTCGTGTACCAGTCAGCTCGCTTATGCGAACTTTGCCGGTTTACCACGTTTTAAGCTTTAAAAACTTGTTTTTATGTTCTTTTTAGCACAAATAATTACCCGATTAGTCTCGGGTCTTGAAATTTTGCACAAAACTTATTTTGACAGAAAGAAAATTTTACAAAATTTTTCCAGATTTATTTTCTTATATTTACATTTATTTATCTATTTTTAAATCTTATTAAAACACTAAATATGTCAAAAATACCAAAACACTTTAGAAAAATCCCAAATTTTTCTGGGATGATCTCTGTCATCCTCATAACTTCCTGGAATTTTTCCAGATTTATTTTCCTATATTTACATTTATTTATCTATTTTTAAATCTTATTAAAACACTAAATATGTCAAAAATACCAAAACACTTTAGAAAAATCCCAAATTTTTCTGAGATGATCTCTGTCATCCTCATAACTTCCTGGAATTTTTCCAGATTTATTTTCATATATTTACATTTATTTATCTATTTTTAAATCTTATTAAAACACTAAATATGTCAAAAATACAAAACACTTTAGAAAAATCCCAAATTTTTCTGAGATGATCTCTGTCATCCTCATAACTTCCTGGAATTTTTCCAGATTTATTTTCATATATTTACATTTATTTATCTATTTTTAAATCTTATTAAAACACTAAATATGTCAAAAATACCAAAACACTTTAGAAAAATCCCAAATTTTTCTGAGATGATCTCTGTCATCCTCATAACTTCCTGGAATTTTTCCAGAATTTAAAACTTATTTTTCAAGCCATTTTCACCCAAAACCGAGCTAGAAAGCCCTAGAACTTGTTTCACCGAAAAGCCTACTTAGACTTTTCCAACTGAGCTCAAATTTTGTGGGTGACTTTTATATGTTATAAAAAGCTTATCTTAAATTTTCCCGAATTTTTCATAAAGTTTAGCTATTTTTCACTATTTTTGGCCAAAACCGAGCATTAAATTCACCAAATATTCATCTTTTATCCAAAAATTACCAAAAATTCACAGATCTCATATTTTCATGTGTAGATCATCTCTGTGAAATTTCGTGACCCGACTCTAAGCACACGAAAATCTGTCCAAATTTCATAAACACACGAAAACCGAACTATCTTGTGTTTTCTAGCTTTAGATCGCAAGGATCTCGGTTTCTAGCCTTTGCTAGCCGCTAGATACAACACTTACAAGCACCATAACACTATACCAAGCAAACTATACCAACAATCAAACCATTTCTTTCAAAGTGTCGGTTTTTAAGTAAAAACAAAGGTTTTAACCGTAAAAATCCGTTCTCGACTCTTTTTACTCATTTCTTGGACCAAGATCCCTTGTATAACTTGTATACATCTCTTGGTCATGCAAGAGTCGATTGCATCTCGGATTTTCACCCGTTTTTCACATGGAAAATTCATTTGACAAGATTTCAACCGTAAAAATTCATTCTAAACACTTTTAACTAATTACTTGGATCAAGATCCTTCGTATAAATTGTATACATCCCTTGATCATACGAGAACCGGTTCCATCTCGGGTTTTCACCCATATCTCACTTGGAACCTTTTGTTCTCAAGAATTATGAAATTAAAACAAGATTCAAGCCTCAAATTATGTATATACCTTGAAGATCTTGGTTAAAAATGATGATCTTGGTTGTATACTTGAAAGATATGAAAGGATTTTGGGAGAGTTTTTGATGGAAAAAGAAAAAATGAAATGTGTGTGTGCATAAACAAGGCCGATCGGCCTACATTATGTGTGGGGTGGGGCCCACACATCCATTCTAGGCCACACACTCAGATTTTCGTAATCTGGATAATGTTTTGGATAATCTGGTTCAGTTTGTTTCTCGTTTAAACTCGTAATTCGGCTTGAAACGAAATTAAAATGGTCGTTTTTCGGGTTAAAGTAAAATTTACATAAAACTGATTTAAAAACTTTAAAAACTTAACTCATGACATTAAAACATCATATTATTAATAATTACGCATCTTTTTCGGCTTGATTGATCGTCTCTTGCTTGGTTTGGTGTTAAAGGTTTCGTTTAGCGTACCCCGGTATGTTAGGGAGAGATTGGACAAAAGGAGATGGGAAGCTTAGAAGTTGTCCAAGAAACGTCTTCAAAGTTCGATCAGATTAAAGCAAGAATAAAAGTTGCTCAAGACAGACAGAAGTCATATGCTGATAAGCGGCGGCGACCGATTGAGTTTAACGTTGGTGACAAATTAAAGCAAGAATGAAAGCTGCTCAAGACAGACAGAAGTCATATGTTGATAAGCGGCGACGACCGATTGAGTTTAACGTTGGTGACAATGTAATGCTCAAGGTCTCGCCTTGGAAAGGGATTATCCGCTTTAGGAAGAGAGAAAAGTTGAGTCCAAGGTATACTGGACCGTTTAAGAATTTAGATTGTGTGGGTGAAGTAGCTTATAAGCTGGATCTACCCAACGAGTTAGAGGAAGTTCATTCAACCTTCCATGTTTCTCATCTGAGGAAATGTCTAGCCTATGACACGTCCCACGTGCCATTGATGGACATCGAGGTTGATGAACAGCTGAACTACATTGACCAACCGATAAAGATTGTTGATCTCAAGGAGAAGCAGCTTCGCCACAAGGTTATACACCTGGTAAAAGTGATATGGAAACATCGCAAGGGATCGGATGCTACTTGGGAAGCTAAAGATGAGATGCGCAAGTTCTACCCTAATTTGTTTAAGTAATAGTTAGGTTTCGGGGATGAAACCTCTTTAAGGAGGGAAGACTTGTAACATCCTAAAATATTCTAATATTAAATAAAGAAAGTCGCGTTTAGTTGTCGTGTGTTAATAATTAATTAATTAATACTAAATAAAGAGAAGATCATGGATTGGGATTAAATAAGATGGATTAAAGGTTAATGGGCTTTAGGTCCATGGGCCTTGGAGGATATAAATATCCTCTTAAACCACCCTAAAACCCTAAATCCTCATTTCTTTCCATCTTAATCTCTACACATTCAAAAAAACACACACACCACCACACATATTCGGCCGAGAGAGAAAGGGTGAGATCCGAGGCCAAATGAATGCTAGTTGGTGATTAGATCGTTATTATACGAGTTGTATACAAGATTTAGAGTTCATAAACAAGCAAACCAAGACCAAACGAACACGTAAAGGTATGTCATTTACCTTAAAGTTTACGTTTTTATAAACTTTTAGTCTTGAAACTTAGAACGAGAATAGATCGGGTATAAATGAAACGTAAAGTTGCAAACTTGATGCTTTAACGAACTTAATGGACCTGCAAACAGGTACGGCTCATTTAAAATAAACCTTAGGTCTAGTATTGAACATTTTTAGCTTAAAAGATCAAACTTTATGATTCGTTCGGGTCAAGTTTAGGCAGTAATATGTCTAGGGGACGGTTGGGGCTAAGGCCGAATCTATATAAGCGAATTAAGGTCATGAAATGCGTGGTAAAATGAACCCCGGCAGCAGCAGCTCACTGCAGCGAGCTTCATGATTAAGTTCGCTTACTGATAAGTTCGCTCATATCCAAGTTCGCCTACAATGAGACCCGTATACATATGCATGGAATGCATTGTGAGGACCTAATGTGATATAAGGCAAAAGAGTGAAATAAAGGAAAAACCATAAAATGCTAAAAGTAAATTTACACGAGTCCACAAGACTAGATCAAACGAGTATTGATACTTGTAACTCATATACAGTTAGCAGCGCATAGTTAAAGAAAGGGATTATGATAAACGGAGAAAGAAACAGGATTCAGGTGAGTTTCTAGTCCCATTTCCTTGTTATATTTTCGGGGCTGTGTGCATACTCGATGTGATAGTTAATACACTTACCTTAAATGGTAAGTGTATGCCATGTATGATTTATGTGATAGATATTATGCTATGATTGTGAATGAAAGCTTGTCGGTACGTGAACGATCTTCGGATATTGCACGTATTGACAAGGGAGGTATGTATATGAAAGATGAATGTGTGTGTGTGTGTGTGTGTTTGTGTGTATATGTACAACATATGATTATGCATGAATGATTAAAGAAAGTATATGTATGTTACGGGTATGCAAAGACAGAACGTACGAAGATGAAGAAGTAAGGGATCAGACCCTAATAATATCTGAGATAAAAAAGAAAGGGATCAGACCCTAATAATATCTGAGATAGACAAAGGAAAGAGGGATCAGAACCTAATAATATCTGAGATAGAAAAGAAAGGGATCAGACCCTAATAATATCTGAGATAGAATGGACAGTAAACATAAAGTATGAAAGTAATAAAGTATAAATGTATATATGAAAGTACATTAGTAAAGTAATTATTATAAGGTGAGTAGAATGAGATAGCTGGCTTGAGCGGGGACACATGGCAGAAGAATAAGAGTCTAGCATCTGAAGACTTCTTATGTTTTATAAGTTATGTTTCGATTTTAAAAGACAAGAGGAATGTTTTAAGTCATGTTTATGATTTGTTATGTGATGTTTTATGAAAGATTTATATTCCGCATAAAGTTTTAATTAACTTTGATATTTAGAACTGTGTTTATGAGTAAATCCAGCGTCTAAATGTGAGGCGCCGGTAACGGGGCCTTACATTTACCAACTTTCTATGGGCATACCCACTAGCCAGAAAATCACTAGTTTATTCCATTTTTTGTATCTTATCCAAACAAATTGAAACATAATTTGAATGCAAAATTAAAACGTTTCAATGTGAAAATGGAAACGAATTTGTTAACTCTTCATTTCAACAATTCTTTAACCAAAATGGGATGCTTTTCCACTTATCATGCCCCCACACGTTATCACCAAATGGATAAGCGGATCGAAAAATTCGATCTATTAACAACATGATCCGCACCTTTCTTACAAATGCATCTCTCCCAAACCAGTTTGGCACCATGCTCTAGACATGGCCACATACCTCTTAGATATCATACCAAGCCCCACCCATAATAATAAAACCCCCACCCAACTTCTATACAATCTCACATCTACCTCTGATCGCCTATGAGTGTTTGGTTGCCTTTGTTACCCACTTATCCCTTCCACCACTATTCACAAACTCGCCCCTCTCTCCAACCCTTGTGTATTCCTTGGTTATCCATCCACCCACCAAGGATATAAATGTTTTGACTTGCACACCAAACAAATAATAATTCCCGCCACGTCACATTCGACGAGACTACCTTCCTGTTTGCATTCACTATCACACCCACTCCCTCCTATGATTTCTTAAACACTTTTCCTTCACGAATTGGGGAATTTGTCCAGCCAAATTCTACAAGCTCATCATCTTCCCACATGTCCTCTAGTCCATTGACCCAACCTTTCTCTCCCACACCTCCAACCAATTCCACTGTAGATCCTTCATCACCAAACATAACATCCACAACCTCTAGGCCCATTTCACCTTCTACTAACCCCACAATCCACATCCCAGCTACAGCCCAAATACCACCACCTAATCACACTTCCCTCCAAAAATATCATCCGTATCTCAATCTCACCAACCTACCTCCAACAATATTTCCACTCCACCTCCTACTCCAAACAACACCATTGTCCAACCATATCGTACTATTCAAACACGGGATATGGATGGCATAATTAAACCCAAACGCCACTTCAATCTCCACTCATCGAACGTCATAGCCATACCTAAAAACCCAACCTATGCTTTATGCCTTTATCCGTACCGGAATGGCACCAAGCCATGAAAAACGAATATAAGGCTATTATTAAAAACTATACTTAGGTTTTGGTTCTTTGACAACCAAATATGAATGTGATAAGAAGCATGTGGCTATTTAAACACAAGTTTTACTTGAATGGTAAGTTGGAACGTTACAAGGCACGTTTGGTATGTGATGGGCGGTTGCAACAAGTTGGCATAGACTGTGGCGATATGTCTTCCGGTCGTTAAATCGGCCACAATTCGAACAGTATTATCTATTGGTCTTTCAAAGTCTTGGTCTATAAATCAACTGGATGTCACAAACGCATTTCTATATGGGAAACTAAATGAGACCGTATTCATGTATCAACCTATGGGATTCCGAAACAAAGATAACCCGAACCACGTATGCTTTCTTAAAAAGTCTCTTTATGGCCTCAAACAGGCACCTCGGGCATGGTACCACTGGTTCACAGACTTTTTAATTATGTTGGGGTTTACACAAAACCATTGTGACAATTCTTTGTTCATTTTTTATCATGGAGATGATACAGCATACCTGCTTCTGTACGTCGATGATATTAGTTTGACCACTTCCTCGGATCATCTACGACAAAGGCTCATGTCTCATCTCGCTCATGAGTTCGCTATGAAGAACCTAGTACCCTTAAATTTTTCCTTGGTATTTCAGTTAGCTGTGAAGGAAAACATGTTCTTATCTCAACAACTGTATGCTAACGATATCATACAACATGTCAGCATGCAAGCTTGCAAACCGGTAGATACCCCGGTAGACACTGACGCTAAATTTAGTGTTAATTCTTGTACCGACTTCGATAACTCGGCTCTATACCGGAGTCTAGCAGGTGCATTACAATACTTAACATTTACTTGACCAGACATTAGTTATGTGGTTCAACAGATATGTCTACACATGCATGCTCCCAAAACTGATCCTTTAAAACGTATCCTCAGATATATTAAAGGCACCTTGTCTCTTGGTCTCACTCTTACCGGCTCGCACAACCCCTCTTTTTTGGCCTACACCGATGTCGATTGGGCAGGGTGTCCGGACACATCTTGTTCTATTGGTGGTTAATGTGTATACTATGGGTCAAATCTCATCTCATGGTCTTCAAAATGCCAAGTAACAATATCCCGCTCAAGGCCCGAAGCCGAATACCATGGGGTGGCCAATGCCGTGGCAGAGGTTTGTTGGCTTCGGAATTTGTTGTTAGAACTACGCCACCCTCTCAAGCGGGAAACCATTGTCTAACGTGAAAATGTTAGTGCGATATACTTATCCCGGAACCAAGTTCAACACCAACGAACCAAGCACATTGAACTCGAAATTCACATTGTTCACTAACACGTTCAAAGGGGCAAAGTTCGCGTTCTTCACGTTTCGTCTCGTTACAAGATTGTGGACATCTTCACAAAGGGTCTACCAAGAGTTCTATTTAATGACTTCCGTTCCAGTCTCAGCCTCCGTTAACCTCCCGCTTCAATTGTGAGGGTATAATAGGAAATGTATATTAAGGTAGAAATATCTCCATATCTTTAGGTGATATTTCTGTATTATCTTTCGAAATAGAAGATTGTAATATTTATTATAAATATTGAATGATAATGAGAAACGAGGCAAGCATTACATTCTTTCATAATCAAACATAATGATCCTCGAGAAATCCATGAACATCTGATAGGTTAATTAGTCAAATATGAACCGTATGTATATATCGATCAATCGTACCATTTAAAACGCAATGTTTAGACGATTGGTTGATTATGGTTCATAGGCGCTGCCATTGCGAGACTAATGGTACTACTATTATGTTGTTTCATCGTGATTTTAAGGTTAATTGCAGATCTGGTGTTGACTGTTCTTATCGATTTTGACTTTGACATCCGAGTCAAATATTTGGATAAGAACTGATGCTCATTCGTCATGATTGAACGAATCACTGGTCATTCGTTAGACAGCTATAACGAACAGGATACATTAGCGTGTCTTTATGAAAAATGAACCCTTCATTCGTCTTAATGAATTAACGGATGGCACTCGTCATTCGTTATCTACCCACTCGCCATGTTAGGACAACGAATCAAGCCATTTGCTACACGATACAGTTTCATGCGCTTATAACGAATGAACCCCTCATTCTTCTTATAGTAAGCACGAATGGCCTAAGTCATTCATTATGCACTCATTCGTCTCAGCCGTTATAACAAATTGAACCATTCGTCATAACGAATGGGATAACGAATAAGACAATCATTTAAGAATTTTAATGAAAATTTTGTTAAGGACCGTTAATGAAAATAAAATTTTTCCAGCTGACCTGGCAGCTCGACCCCCATCCAGGGGCTCTGCCCCTTGGACCCTGCTAGGGACTGCAGCCCCTAGACCCTGCTGCCAAGGGCGCTGCCCCCAGACCCCCGTTTGTTGAGTGTTATATTAAACTAGAAATACGATATGTGTAGTGATAGTTAACTGATACGTGTAATTGTTATACAGTTAGTCGCCCCCAGTTAAAAAGAGGAGTTACCATTAACTCGGAAAGGAACCGAGTGTCACACCCCGACCAAAGGTGGCGGAACATGCCAGGGTGCAACGGATTGCTCAAGAACACTATGACACTAATAAAGTGACAATATTTACTCAACTCGTTTATTTCATTCAATAATCACAAATACAACTTGTTCAAGATAAAACACAAACAATTTCATCAACAATAAATTTATTAATGTATCCTAAAGGTTTAATCTAAGTGATGAGTCTTCAATCTTCACAAACAACCTAAAAGTAAACATGTAGCATGTATAAATAGATTTGATCAACACGAATATTGGTGAGCAATACACTAGTTTTTGATATATGTATATAATGAGGAAAAAATCACAATTCACATGTGTAAGCAGATAATGCAACAACCATTGTAAATGTAAAGTAAATAAATGTGGCTCCTTTCTATTTGGTAACAACCAAAATAATCGGAGAATGAGGCCCTATTCTACTAGCACACGGCTAAAGTAGTTAGGGGTGCGTATGATCATACTTATTGAGGCTCAACAACAACATAAAAGTAAACACCCGTGCACATAATCAATTTGAGGCATAAACAAAGATTGAGCAAATATTCGTACAAACACATAATGTTGAATTGTGGATTTGATAATGAGATCTTAAAACAAGTAAGTTTGAATAAGTATGCATGCCACCCCCAAAAGTATAAAAGCGTAAAAATGGGGAGTGTGAGAGTAACTTGAAGAATTAGTTTGCGGTAAAACGGAAAAGTAAGTTCAACTAGCAAGACCTAGATTGAGAGGGTCTTAAGTTAGAAGATGGTCTTAAAAGCTTTAAAATAAAATAATACGACAAGTAAGATAAATAATTAAAGTTTGAGGGTTAAAGTATAAATACATAAGAAATTAAAGTAATGGTTTTTGAAAAGTAAGTTTGCCCGAAATCGGATCTCGGTATTCTATTTATTAGTTTTACTTAACCTTTGTTAAGTAAATATGTGGGGATTGGCTTAATGCAATAGTGCACGACCCCTTGTTAGATATACCAAGACGGGATTTTAACGAGTATTCGGTTAGTCGGTTCGGGTCTTGATAAATTGTCAAGTCCGAACACGACATTCCAAAGTGATAAATATTATGAGATAAATTATTTAAAATAGAAACTTAACTAATATTAGAAGTTCAATTAATGAGAAACTCCAAACATTGATGTTAAGCGAGTGTTCTGTTTTATCGGTCCAAGCTTGTTATAAGATCAAGTTGGATCCGACATACCAAGTACTTTAAGAAAACATTTATAATTAGTTTAAAAGATCTTAAAAATAAAATGTGAGATTCGTGGCCCGAAACACAACTAGTATGTTTTAAGCGAGTGAACTCGGTTTAGTCCGGTTTGTTTGGTTTGGTTGGTTCAAGACTTGGTATGTGACCAAGTTTGGGTCCAAAAAATCCATATTATAATAACAATTAAGAAATTGTAAATGAAAGAACTTAAACACTTAAAACTTGCATACAACTTGTTTTAAAACAATTAAATAAAGAGTTAAACAAGAGTTCGATTTCGGTTCGGTCCTTGACTCGGTATGAGACCGGGGATGGTTACCACATGCCCAATACCATGGTACTCATTATAATAAACTTAGAAATGATAATACTCAAGCCTTACATACAATATGTTAACAATAAAGTATTTAAACAAAAGTTCGGTTTTTGTTCGGTTCTTGATTTGAAAAGAAACCGAGGATGGTAACCACATACCCAAATACCATTGAACTATTAAAATGATTTGGAAACTAAAATGATTTGGAAACTAAAATAATTAGGAACTAAATAATATTAACAAGCTTAAACAAAATTAAAGCATGAATTAAAGTGTTTAGCAAGGACTATAATAGTCCTCCATGTAGCCTTGTCTAGCAATAACGAAACCGACCATGGCCGGAGAAGGGAAAGCCAAGGAAAGAAGGGGAATATGTTTTAATTAAACTATAATAACAAGCTTTATGCGACAAAAATTAGTTAGAAACAAGGATTAACATTAGTTTGACCTTAAGAAGTCAAACCATCAAGAAACGAAAGATGAATACTTATAACCTAGATTGAGGAGAGTTTGAGGTGAATGAGCAACCAACAATGGGTGAAATGGTCTTGGTTATATAGGGAAAGAGTAAGGGTTTAGGTATAATGTTACTTTCAAAAGTATGCATGCATTTCATTGATTGAAAATGGGTTAAACAAAATATAAACAAACAAAAACGAGTTGTGCAGGTATGCCTAGGTGTTGTGCGACCACCCTGGCCCTTGGTGGCCGCGCGGCGCGGCGCCCTATGGGTGGGGGTTGGTCTCCAGCTTTGGTTATTTGTCGATTTAGGTCCCTGAAGTTCGTTTTGAGTCGTTTTTGCCATAAAAGGGTGTTTTAAGGTACCGAAAAGGACGCTTCACGATCCAACAAGTGTGAAACAAATTTGTAACATAAAAACCACTATTTTTTATTAATAAAAAAATCCGAAATATAAAATGGGTCGGGTTTTCCCTACAAGAACAAATACGATTAAACTGAAAATGACGAATGTCACACAGAGCTCAGGTGAGTTTCTAGCCTCATTTCCTTGTTATATTTTCGGGATTGTGTGCATACTCGATTTGATTAGTTAATACACTTACTTTAAGTAGTAAGTGTATGATATGTGATTGTTTCATGAATGATGTAAGAATGATATATGAAAGTTATAGAAAAGAGTAAATGTATGTGTGAAATTACATAAATATAAATATAAAGAAGATAAGTATGGTGGTATGGTGGTATGTTAAAGGGTTACAGACCCTAATAATATATGCGAAGGTTAACGGGTTGCAGACCCTAATAATATCTGCGAAGGTTACAGGGTTGCAGACCCTAATATCTGCAAAGGTTATAGGGCGAAATGCTCTTTAAAACGAATAGATAGTTATGTATGTAATTTATAGGCTAAAAGAAAGAAAGTATGAAAGAAAGAGGGAAAGTATGTATGCATGCATGAAACAAAGGTAGACAGGTTAAATATGTAATATGTATTTTCGGATATGTACGTATGTGAGTGTATTGTATGTTGCATGTTTAACTAAAACTCACTCAGCGTAGCTGACTTTTAGTATGAACGCAGGTAAATAGGCTAAGGCAGCTCGCTTGATTGAAGACACATGGCATTAGACTGAAGATACTGGCATCTTGAGAAGAATGTTGTGATGTTTTAAAATGACTTTTAAATTATGTTTCAAGACAGAAGTTGTTTATTTTGGAATGATTTGAATGATTATGAAATATATGTTTAAAGTTTTATATTCCACAAAAAGTTTTTAATTAACTCTGATATTTAAAACTGTGTTTATGAATAAATCCAACACCAAAGTAGGGCACCGGGACCGAGGCCTTACATCTTACGATTTGATTGAAGAGCAAAGTGAATGAAATGGCTTAGTAGATCTAGATAATAGCGAAGTTAATGAGTTCTAAGGCTCCTAGGGTTTTCAAACTAATATATATTTAGATCAAATAAAAAATTAAGAAACAATTAAATTTAAAATTTCGGATATTTCGGGTATCCGAAATATACAAAAATTTTCAAATTACTATCTGAATCTGAATCCGAAATTTTGAATAATTCAGATACGGATTTTCGGATATTTCGGAATCGGATTGTTTTGAACACCCCTACCCCAAATGGGCACCCATGATGTCCACCATGGTTGCGGCAGCAGAGCTTGTCCTACTCGGCCCTGACAAGTGGACAAATGGCGGATCGTCACCAGATGACCCCGACTAAAATTAGGGCCTCCACACCGTGCAACAAGGTACGGTTGAATATACCTAACACATTACACTCTCTTGTTGTTTACACTTATGCACGAAGAGATCATTATGGAGGCGATGATGATGTTTTGCGCGAGATCATGATGGAGGCGATGATGATGTTTTGCGTCGAGTGGAGAACGTCTCCCCCTTCTCATTGTAGTCTTTTTTTCTTTATTGTCACCTTTAGATTCCATTCAGATACATCGCCAGAAGGATACTGACATCAATGACGAAACCCTAAGAAGATACTCATTTCAACCCGATCAAACACGTGTTTCTTCCGTTAATATATTAAATATTTTCTAAGTTTTCTTAATTGTAGTTGTTGTACGTACATAAAAGTTTGACCACCAAGTTAGATTTACGAATTTCTTAATTATGTTTCTTAATGATTGAGTTTAGTACTTATTTTATTATTAAAAAATTTAAAATGGTAAGACTATTCTTAAATTCGGAGTCGTAGAAAACTAAGTTTGAAATGACACTGTCAATTGCTATTAAAAAAACACAAATGACTCCGTCAATCATAAGGTTTTAAATCTTTTAATGCTTGTATAGTTTTGCGATTGGAAAACATAAACATAACATTATTATTAAAGATGAAGACTTAAAACATGATAATGCTACTAATAAAGATGTAACAAAATGTTCGAAAAATTAGAGGGCAAGGGTAAAACTGTAGGGGTGTTAATTGTGTCGGATTTACGGGTTGAAATATAAAATCCGAACCCCACCCATATTAATATTATTATTTGTGTCAAATTTCAACCCTAACCCGTACATACATAAACTCAGGTCGACCTGGAAATGACACGTTTGATCCATTTTCCAAAAAACAAAAAGATTTTTTTGAAATCAAATTAATATAATTAAAAGTTGGTAGAGAAAATGAGTAATATTATTTTTTTTACCTTTAAAAATAATTATATAAATGTGCTAACATGTCAAACCCGTTTTTTATACGGGTCACCCGAACCCAACCCGTGTTAGTCAACCCGAAGCCACCCGTTTAAAACGGGTCGTGCGAATCAACGCAAAACTGTTTTTTTGTTTTCGTGTCAGGTTCGAGTTGTGTCAACAGTTACCGCCTCTATGTAAAAGTAATTGGATTAAATACAAAAGAAATTAACGTGTTAGTTATGAGAATTAAGTAGAGTTCCTATATATACACGTAGAGTAAGAGTAATTATATAGTTACAACATAAAATAATATGTAATTACTCTATGATTTAATTACATAATTACTTTACTTGTATATAATTACACTAGTTGATTATTACAATAATCACGCTAATTTTATTTGTACTTTAATTTTCCCACGTATATTTATATTTTACCTTGTTTCATGTTATTTCATCATCATTTTATCTTTACAAAACCTCAACTATCTATAATTCAACCTATTTAATATTATTTTCTTTTACTGTAACAAAACTTTCTGGACTCCTTTTCAAAGGTCCGAAGGTTCGTCTCTTTTTCTTGTACGTACATTTTAGTTTCTTGGGTTACGAATGACTAGATTAATGCTTTATTTAACTTGACTGAGAATAATGAAACTTTTTAGACCAACGGAATAAATGATAAAAATGGAAAAAAAAGAAATATGCTACTAATAGGTTAGTTACCACGACTAAAAGTAAACAAATATTATTTGACGTGGAATAATCAAAGTTGGAATCTGCTTATAAATATATGAGTTTTGCTTTACTTTCACATCCTGAATTTAATTTTTCATCATCGATCCAATGGATTCTGCACCCAAAGCCACGAAATCTCTATCCTTGCCCTGGAGAACACGAATTCAACTTTGGGTAGTCGATATTATAATCAACCTGATTGCTCGAAAAGACGGCACGGTGAACCGCGGTCTTCTCAACCTGGTAGACCGTCGGACCGTGCCGTCTTCCACACCAATAAACGGTGTGAAGACATACGATGTCGTGGTGGATCCAACCCGCAAGCTCTCGTTCCGCGTTTATGTTCCCACACAGCATGCCTTAGAAGAGATGGATCTTCCGGTGATGGTGTTCTTTCACGGTGGTGGCTACGCTGTCTTCTCACCCAACGCGAGGTACGACAATCTCTGCAGCAAGTTCGCAAGTGAGTTGCCTATGATAGTTGTTTCTGTCGATTATCCTCTTGCACCCGAGCATCGACACCCCACGCAACACGACGATGGGCTTGATGTGTTGAAGTTTCTTGACATTAAAGAGAAGAGGTCAAAATGGTTACCGCAGAATGCAGATATTTCACGTTGCTTTCTCGCGGGTGATAGCGCTGGCGCAAACATGACTCATCATGTTGCTCACAGAGCCCCCCGATGCAACTTCCAACAGCTCCAGGTATACTTACTACTGTCCATCCTTCGATGTAAGGTTACGGTACCATACATAAAGCGCGCTATACTGGATACTAAAACCCTAAATACTAGCATATATTTTCTTATTTCCAGTTAACTAATACCATGATGTTTTGAAGGTGATTGGGCTGGTGATGATCCAACCATTCTTTGGTGGGGAGCAGCGAACAGATTCAGAGATACGACTAGACGGATCAGTGCCTCTCCTGTCATTGACGCGGACAGATTGGCTGTGGAATGCATTCATGCCTCTAGGCGAACCCTACAACCGGGATCATCCGATCATCAACGTTAGCGGACCCAATGCTATCGACATATCTAAAGTGGATTTACCACCAATCATGGTGGTTGCGACCGGGTTTGATATTCTACGGGACTGGCAAATAAGATACTATGAGTGGCTCAAGAAATCTGGGAAAGAAGCATACTTGGTGGACTACCCAAATACGTTTCATGGTTTCTACCTCTTCTCGGAGTTGCCAGAATATGAACAGCTTACATTGAACGTCAAGAGCTTCATTCACAAGATCTTAATTAAATAAGGTATACACCACCACAAAACATAACAGCAAAAATACACTACATACACATGCATTTATCCTAATTTATTTATAACTTCAAAAATATTTACTGTAGTTTAGATACTTATTGATTACTTGCAGATTTTGAAGATGGAGATGGAAGCTTTATAATAGTCACCCTTATATGTTCTTTTGTTTAGTTCGTTCTTTGTTTTAAATTCAATAAAACTTTTGCTTTGAAGCTTAAATCTACGATCAAATGTGTGTCTTTCTTTTTATTAGTTTGTAAGTTAGTATCTCGTGTACCACATAAACAAACAAAAATTATAAAAAACTGAAAACACATCGGTTGTAAATGTATATTTATATACATTTAAACAATTTGTAAAATATGCATTTATATGAATAGATAATTTTACATAAATGTTATGTTATTATAATGAATTCTAATGTGTATAAATTCATGACAATTATAGTAATAATAGTAATTTAATACAATCCATTCCCTTTTTATAATGGATTAATTTGTAGATGTATAAGATTACGATATAGAATAATATTTTAAGGTAAAGGAAATAAGCAAGAAAATTGTTTACTAAACTATAATGAAATTACATATTTAATTTAATACAAAAATAATAAATATTAATACAAAATGCGTTTTAAGTTTTCAAAAATTTCCTTACAAATAATATTGTTTTGTTTGAAACTTTACCGTCGTTTGCATCACCAACTTTGTCAGGATCTAAATCCAATAACCACTTGCATGCATGAATTGAAACATTCTTATTGTATAAAAAACAGAATAATGGATTTAACATATATATATTTAAATGACATGTAATTAATAATGTAGTTGATAGACTATAATATACCTAAGATAAAGAAAAATATGAAAATGTAACTTTGTAAGTACAATTAAACGCTGATAAATTGTAGCATAAAAAAAACATTGGGGGTGTCAACAATAAAGTTGAAAATCTGTTCTGCATACTCGTCCCACAAAGTTAGATACAGATGACGTTAAGTAATTTAAGTGTATAATTCATAATATATATGTTTAGTTGATAAAATTATGAGGAAAAAAAATCTCATTCCAAATCTTCTAAGTTAAGGTTGATCATGTTTGATTCTTTGCTTGCTTTGGCTGGTGTTATCTCCTTTTATAACATCACACTACGTACACAATCATGTCTACAAACAATTATTATCAAATTATTAGTATACTATAATCTAAAAATTACTTATAGATTGTAATTAAGATTATAAATTTAAAAATGTACAAATTGAAGGATGCCCAAATGTCGGATCTTCTAACATCCCTTGAAAAGTACTGAAATATAAACCAAATTTAGGCCCTCGAAAGATTATGCGTTATTTAAAAGATGTGTTAAAAGAGAATGAAAGTTTATGTGAAAAAATTGTCTTGTTTTAGTTGGGAACTAATATCAGCAACGTTTGGTTTGTAAATAAAAGGAATTACTTCACAGAGTAATAATCAATTTTGAAAGTTGTTCCAATCAGGTCACTGATAAAAACTTTTATTCTAATTAAGTCATTGAACTTTCATTTTTGTTTCAATTCTAAATATTTTACATGGACAACAGGTAATATAGGTTTTTTTTTTAATTTTTCAATGTTTTTACTTTGCATAATAACTTTTAAAGGTTGCGAAAATTAATAAAAATACGAAATATAATTTTAAAATTCTGAAAATTTGCAAAAAAGTTTGGAAAATTGAAATAAATTGCAAAAATTGAAAAAAAATGCAAAAATTGAAATAAAAAATGCAAAAACGTTCAATTTTTTTTTTTGAAAATTGCAATAAATTACATTCCTTTTAGTTATATTGTTAATTTAGAGGTGGCAAAATGGGTTGGGTTGGGTCGAAACATGTTAGGTTCAAAACGGGTCACTTAAAATAATGGTTGTTTTGGTTCGGGTCGGAACAGGTTAGGGTCAATAGGTTCGGGTTAGAACGGGTCAAGGTCGGAACAATTCAAAACAGGTTTTAGGTAAGTTTTTTTTTTGGACCAACGCATCAGTGCGTTTTCAACATGTTACAGCTCGTTTTAACAGCAAAAGCTCTATTAAGCGATTTTTTCAGTTCGTTTCAGCACCTAACAGCTCGTTTAAGCGATTTTTCAGTTCGTTTCAGCATCTAATAGGTCGTTTAAGCGAGTTTTCAGTTCTTTCAACACCTAACAGCTCGTTTAAGCGATTTTTCAGTTCGTTTCAACTAGGGCTGGCAATTGGGTACCTGTTAAGGACACGATAAGACCTGTTAATCAAAAAAGTGCGGTATGTGATTTTTTTATTTTTCTTAAATAACTTAAAATAGTAGGCTAGGCTCCCTCATTATCCCTTATTGGTACACAAAACATAAAACCGTCTTATAGTCATGACATATAAAGTAGTTAAACGAGTTGTATTCAAGTTTGATATTTGTGTTACGCGCGTCGCCTCATACCTGTTAAACCTGTTAAGACACGAATTGTCAGCCCTAGTTTTAGCACCTAACAGCTCGTTTAATTCATTTTTCAATTCGTTTCAACACCTAACAGCTCGTTTAAGTGATTTTTAGTTCGTTTCAGCACCTAACAGCTCATTTAAGCCATTTTTTAGTTCGTTTCAGCACCTAACAGCTCGTTTAAGCCATTTTTTAGTTCGTTTCAGCACCTAACAGCTCGTTTAATGTAAGGCCCCGTTCCCGGTAGCCCTACTTTAGCGTCGGATTTACTCATAAACACAGTTCTTACAAATCAGAGTTAATTAAAACTTTTCGCGGAAAATAAAACATCAATCATTTGTTATAAAACATTAAATCTTTTCTTTGATACCAAATCCCAATACATTATATTTAAAACATCTTTTCTTCTATCTTCGCATGCCAGCCGTTCAATTCATGTCATGTGCCATCCTCATGCTAACTCTTCAGCCTTGTCACCTGCGTGCATACTAAAAGTCAGCTACGCAGAGTGAGTTCTAGTTAATCAAGCAACTTATCATACAACCACTACATGCCTCATATACGTATCCGAAGACACGTAGCCCACTATCTGACCTGCTCACCTTACCACTTAACCTCTTATTTACCCCTACCGCTTTGCCACTTTAATAACGAATGACGTTATGCCACTTTAATAACGAATAACGTTATGCCACTTTGCCACTTTAATAACGAAGTCACGTATAGGCTTACCCTACCACGTACTATCGTCATGCCACTAACACTCTTACTAGACTCTTGCCACTTCTAACACACTCTACCTCTATTTATCTACAACACACTTCATATCAGTACATCATTTACATAATAACCAAGTTATATCATACCATTTACACACTTTATGGCCATTTAGAGATCATTACCCTTTCCAGCACGTGAAATATCCGAAGATCGTTCACGTACCGACAAACTTTCTTTCATAACGATCATAATCATACATCATCCATATATATTCATATCTTTATTTACAACCTGACAGTACACGCAATATCCGAAGATCATTCGTGTACCGACAAGCAATCATCCGTATCTATCACATATATCATATAAGGCATACACTTACCACTTAAGGTAAGTGTATTAACTAATCACATCGAGTATGCACACAACCCCGAAAACATAACAAGGAAATGGGGCTAGAAACTCACCTGAACTCTGCTTCTTTCTCCGATAGTTAATCCCTTCTTCAACTGAGCTCGGCCGACTGAATAAGTTACACATATCAATGCCCGTCTGATCTAATCTAGTGGCCTAGTATTAGCTTACTTTTACTTATCATTTCAATGGTTTCCCCTTCATTTTAACTTCGATGTGATTCATCTCCTTAGTCCTTACAATGCATACTATCATGTGTGTACACATATATGTCTACATATACAAGTCGCCACGTATCCAGGTCTTGATATAAGAGAACTTAGATATAAAAGAACTTAGATATAAGCGAACTTAGATATAAGCGAACTTAACATCAGGCGAACTTGGCATTAGGTGAAGTTGTATGTAAGCGAACTTAAGCATGGCGAACTTATAAACGAACTTATTTAATGATGTTAATTCGTAGGCGAGCTTATACGTCAAGCGATGTTAGTCAGCAGTAAACTTACACAGTAAGCGAAGTTAAGCTTGTTGTAGCGAGCTGCTGCTGCTAGGGTTCGATAAGCTCATTTTAACGTCAAGTTTGCTACTTTAATACTCATTTATACCCGATCTACTCTAGGTTCAAGTTTCGAGACTAAGCGTTTATAAAAACGTAAACTTTAAAGATAACGGACATACCTTTACGTGTTTTTAAGGTTACGGTTATCTTGGTGATGAACTACAAATCTTGTATCTTGCTTGTACGTTCAAGATCTACCAAGTTATAGGCTCGGTTTGGCCTTGGAATGCTCCTTTAGCTCGCGGCCGTTTATGGATGAGTGTGTGTGTGTTTTTGAGTGTGTAGAGATTAGGATGGATAAGATGGATGGAAATGGAAAGGTTTATGGTTTAAGGGGGTATTTATACTCCCTTACGCCCATGGGCCCAAGGCCCATATTTCCTTTTTGGTCCATAACTAATCCTATCTAATTATCCTACTTACTCTTTCATATTCTATTATTATTATCGTTCCACTAACTTGTTTATTTCACCTGACGCAATAATATATTAAATATTATTTTAGAAATTTCGGGATGTTATATTTAAGCGATTTTTCAGTTCGTTTCAGCACTTAACAACTTGTTTCAGCACGTTTTGACTAAAATGGGTTGTTTTGGTTCGGGTCGAAACGGGTTAGGGTCAACAAGTTCGGGTCAGAATGAGTCCGGGTCGGAATGGGTTTGGGTCAGAAAGGTCAAAACGGGTTTCGGGTCGGTTTTCTTTGTTTTTTTGTTTGTTGAACGAGGACAACGGACTAAACGTTTTAGTTTTCTTTTCTTTTTTTTTTACTTTTTTTGTATTTGTTTTATATTTTGAATTATGGTTTTTTTTATTAATTTTTTTGAATTTTTTTAGTGTTTTTTTTTAAAAAAACTAGATTACCTGCTATTTAGGTAAAATATCTAGAATTGGAACAAAAATTAAAGTTCAATGACCTGATTGGAACAAAAGTTTTTATCAGTGACCTGATTGAAACAACTTTCAAAATTAATTACTATTTATGGAGTAATCTCGTAAATAAAATAACAAAGATTTTCGTTGAGATGCTTCTAAACTTAATAAAATATCTTTTATAAACAGGGGCTCGCATCCTATTACCCTGAAAATCAAAATGAAAACATAATATTTAATAGGAAGTGTACATCCTCACCCATTAATTATATCATCTCAAAACCATTGGGTCTCCCCCAATGGCCAGCCCAATGATAAATAAGACTCTGGCCTCTTTGAGGTCACGAGTTCGAGTCCGGAGGGCGCTCGAGTTTTCTATTAGTATTAGGGTGTATTTGCAGCAGAGGGACTCCCCTTCTGTGGTAGGTACAACATCTGTCTAGTGGCAGGTGGCCTGAAATTTTCTCGGGGAACAATGCCAAACTCGAACGCCAAGCGTGAGCCTGGTTAAGACAACATATTTTTGGCTCGAGTGGGGTGTGTGAACTCTACTCGAAATTGAAATTCGCCGTTCAAAAAAAATTATATTATCTCAACAAAAAAGGTTTTAGTCGGATAATTTTAATTCAAATTATGCATCCAAAATAGCCCCCGAATTCATTTATGATAAAAAAACAGACGGGAGTAAAAAAAGTTGAAAATAAAGAACCTATAAAAGCAATTACTTTGATGTGGTCAATGTGGATATTCTTGCACCGTGTTAAAGAGGAAAGTGATAATGTTATATAAAATAGGAATATTGGATTTTAATAATCCCTATTAAATGGTATTGGCCGATAATAATTCATATTTTTTTTATCGTCACTGGCGGTCCCAAATTCAAAAAAGTTAGCCCCTAATGGTCCCCCGTTAAATTTGACTTAACGGCGTTATAGTTTTTTCTGAATTTCAAACCAATTTTTAGGGCTTTTGATCGTTAGGAGGATACGAGTCGATTGGTGTAAAATTTAGTTTGAAATAGTGCTTCAAAATGACGAAACAATGCTTCAATTCGGGTGTTTGAACTTATAATTAACCAAAATCAAGTCGCTTGGATCATTTTTTCGAGCTAAGTTTTACATTAATCGACTCATATCCTCTTAACGATCAAAAGCCCTAAAACATTGCTTTGAAATTATGAAAAAACTATAACGCCGTTAAGTCATTTTTAACGGGGACCATTGGAGGCCAACTTTTTTGAATTTGGGACCGCTAGTGGCGATAAAACGAATAGGGATTATTATCGGCCAATACCATTTAATAGGGATTATTAAAATCCAATATTCCTATAAAATAAGCTAGTATCTATAAGATCATGGGGTATACTTTAAGACTAAGGGTCTTGGGGCTTAATCCACTCCCCAAGTGATCCAATATATTTATGATATGTAGGTGTTGACTTGACATATGATCAAGCCCCATGATTAAGCCCCAGAAGGTGTAACGGTCCAGGTGATTCGAGGCTTGATCCAGTTTTTATTTTTTTTTAAAATACTACTTTTCTAATAAAATTCATTATATTACACTAATAATAATTTAAAACATTACATTAATAAAATATAAAACATTAGATTAATAATAATTTAAAATATTACCAGTCTAATTCAATATTATCGGGTCTTCTATCCCACAAATGCTAGACCAACTCATGCCGAAGGTTGTCGTGTATCTCACGGCTCTTGATGATATTTATGTTTTTGAGTCGTTGTTCATTGCTGATCGTCGATTCTTATCTGGGAATATCACCTTGGTAGTTTTGACAAATAGCGTGACCCTCGTCTTCTAGTATCATGCTATGTAGGATTACACACGTGTAGACAACTTCCGTTATCTTCTCCCATGTCCAAAATTTTATTGGATTCGCCAATATTGCCCATCTTTTCTTTAGGACTCCAAACGCCCTTTCAATATCTTTTTTTGCCAATTCTTGTCTCCTCGTGAAGTACTTTCGTTTGTCAGAAAGTGGAGACACATAAGCTTGAACTAGTGTTTCCCATTCATTGTAAATACCATCAACGAGGTAATATATGTACTTGAAGTGTTCTCCATTTACAAAAAAAACCTAAGGGGGTTCAATCCCGTCGATAAGGTCATCAAATATCAGTGATTGATCGATAACATTGAGGTCATTATTTGACCCGACAACCCTAAAGAACGTATGCCAAAACCAAAGATCCTGTGACGCCACCGCATCAAATATAATAGTAGGGGCGGGGTGATCACCTAGGTGGAATTGACCTTGCAATTTTTTAAGTATCCGTGAACTCGGGATGACCTCTAGCGTCATTCTTTGTTAAAAATACTCTAAGTAATCCCGCAAGTCATTTGTCATACGCATGAATAATCGTTTAGTCATTCGAAAATGGGTATTAAAACTTTCCTCACCATATGCGGGATCGGGGCTAAAATAGTGATGTATCAAAGTTTCATTAGCGGTATTTCGATCACGAGGACGTGGTTCCGGAATAATGGGGCTCGGGGGCGTCTTTGATCGATCAAAAAATTTATGGTCCTTTGAACCGTTTGACAAATGAGTTTGTCTTCTTCGGAAGAATTGGAAAACGAAGACGATGCCATTTATAAAAATGGAGAGAAATATAGTTTTGGTAGAGGGAAAGTGTGCTTTTGTAAGAGAATAAGACAGAATAGGGTTTGTTTTAATTAAAATGGAGTGGGTGGATTGTTATTTATAGGTAAAAAAATTAATACACACCCAACGGTCATATTGCACAAAACCCCACACCCAACGGCTACTTTCTCCCCCGTGGTCCGGCTCGCCCCCCGCCTTCGCACCCCCACTTGCGTGAGAGTGGCAGTGATGTGCGCAACCATAGCTCGCTGCCACCTAGTTCGCGCCCCTTGGATGGCGCCCCATTACCCCTGGCCTAACCCCGACATAGGTTAAAATGACATGACACTTAAAAGATGGGTTAAATCACTCCTCACTTGTATTAAATTTGTTAAAAAGGGGAATTGGGTTATGCTTTTAACGGGTTAAAAGTAGGTGTGTCAATTCCATACATGACCCGAAATCCCACACGAACCCGACACTAAAAAAAATAGGTTTTGGGTCGGCTGAAATGACCCGTTTTCTTATATAGGTCAACCCGAACCCGACACGTTTAAAAAACAGGTCAACTTGAACCCGATTCGTTAAAAAGTTGGTTGACCTGCTAACCTGTTTAACAATTTTTAAGAAGATAATATTTTTATTTTAGAGATAAGATGTTTTAAATTTTAAAGTTAAATACGTAGTTTATTAATTTTTCACATATCAATTAACTTTTAAAAGTAAAAATAATTTTTTTTACATTATTTTAATTTAATTTTACTTATAATAATTTCATTTTATTAGTTCTAACTATATATTTTCTATTTATTTGATTCGTTTGTTGAGCTAAATACGTGAACCTAAGTTTGTTAATTAAGAATAAGAGATACATACACAAAAAAAAATTACATTTATCATAAATTATTAACAAGTTTTATATGAATAAGTGCAATTAATTGTTTAATTTATTACTAAGTGTAAGGCCCCGATACCGGTGCATCACATTTGGACGTTGGATTTACTCATCAACATATTTCAAATAATCAGAGTTAATAAAAACATTCGCGGAATATGATAACTTTCAAAAACATTACATAATAATCCATAACTTGTCTTAATAAACATACTGTCTTTAAAACATGACCAAATAAACGTCTTGGGTCTTCCGATGCCAACCTCTTATTGAATGCCAATTGTTCCCCTCAAGCAAGCTGCCTCATCCTACTCACCTGTGTGCATACTAAAAGTCAGCTACGCTGAGTGAGTTCTAGTTGATCATACATCATACAATACATACATACTTATATACTTTTGTTCATACTTTCATTTTTTACATTCATTCATACTTTCATATCTTACGTTATAAAGAGCATTACGCCCTACATTCCTCGAGTATTATTAGGGCTCGGTACCCTCATTCCTCGAGTATTATTAGGCTCGGTACCCTCTTTCCTCGAATATTAGTAGGGTTCGGTTCCCTAGTTCTCGAATATTAGTAGAGTTCGATTCCCTCCTTCCTCGAGTATTATTAGGGCTCGGTACCCTCTTCGTAACCATACAACCATACATCATACCTCGAGTATTATTAGGGCCCGGTTACCTCTTCATTACCATACAACCATACATCATACCTCGAGTATTATTAGGGATCGGCTCCCTCTTCGTTACCATACAACCATACATCATACCTCGAGTATTATTAGGGCCCGGTTCCCTCTTCGTAACCATACAACCATACATCAAACCTCGAGTATTATTAGGGCCCGGTTCTCTCTTCGTTACCATACAACCATATCTTTCCTTCTTTTATTATTAACTTAATCACATTCATACATATAAGCATACATATCATACTTACATTATACATAGAATTAAAACCTGACAGTACGTGCAATATCTGAAAATCGTTCACGTACCAACAAGCAATCATTCATACATTTCACATCATCACATAAGGCATACACTTATCGCTTACGATAAGTGTATTAACAAACATATCGAGTATGCACACATCCCCGAAAATATAACACAGAAATGGGGCTAGAAACTCACCTGGATCCTGTTGTGTTTGCCGTTAATTGTTATCCCCTTCTTTAATTGAGCACGGCTAACTGTTAAATATACTTTTGTTAATTAACCGTATAATTAGCTAATTTGGGATTTTAGTTAACCAACGTATTTTCTAAGTTGGGCTTGCTGGTTTAGTTCATGATGATGGGCTAGTCCTGTTTTAACTTATGGGCTCGAAATTTGCGGACTTAGTTAAGTCAATCCCATTATCCATTAAGGCATCTGGGCCTAACTGGTTTCAGGCCCAAACCAAACAGAAAACTAAGTGGCCGAGAACTCAAGGCAGAGAACACTTGGGACCGAGAACCCATGTTGACCGAATACTCATGTTGACTGAGAACTCCCTTTTTTGACCGAGAACTCTTTTCTTGACCGAGAACTCAGTTCACCGAGAACTCAATGGCCGAGAACCCTCAGTCTTGGCTGAGAACCATTAGTCTTGGCTGAGAACCCTCAGTCTTGGCCGAGAACCCTCAGCTTGGACCCAGAACCCTCAGGTCGGGTGTGTTTAGCTCATCTTTCTATCTTTATCACTTTTACCTAGCTCCGTTAACTGTTTATGGTTCATATCATGAACTTTTAATCACTTTTCTCCACCATTCATAACCGTTTTACACCCATCATCATTACGGCCTCAAGATCTAGCCCGTTCTAGTCATAAAGTTTAAACCTTTATAGTGTTAAAACGTTCTAGCTAGATCTAGGGTTTCCTTTATGAACCATACATAATCATAAGTTTGTTAAGTCCATTTTAATCCTCAAGTTTGCAAATTTATGGTATTGCTATACTCGATTTACTATCCTACTAAGTTTCATGCAAAACCGACTTCGTTTACCCGTCCTTTTCACAAACCGAACACTACTCGTTTTACCCGAAACGAACCAACTAACCCGTTTATTATCAAGTTCATTACTTTATCAATAATCATGACCCGATCTATCATCCTACCAATTTTCATGTAATTCCGTTCATGAAAATTAAGCCTTTTTAACAAAAACGTACCTTTGAGGTTTTTGTATGAAATCACTCGAGATGCTCAAAACCATATCAAACGAACTCTGATTTGAGTGATTCAAGCGGCCACGGAACCGTCTCGTCCCGATCTACAAACTCATCAGCTCACCTTCGCCGGATACTGCAGCTAAGGTCGCCGGAACAGCTGAACAGTTGCCGGAATCTTCACTTTTGAGCTGCTATGGTTTTGCTGATAAAACTCGGACTTCCCGACCTCCGATCGAAGATCTAATATGTGTAAATCTTCATTTATATACCATGAACACTCAGTTAAAATTTGTGACCGATCTGACGGCTTGATCTCCGGAAATCTTTGTGTCTTTGTGGGTGGTTTTCTCAAAAACGGGAATTGGGTTAAGTGTGTGTTTTGATAGTGTAGGCTATGGTGTAGAGATGTATGAAAATGGAAAGGATTAGGGTTTAAAGGGTATTTATACTCCTTTAAGCCCATGGACCTTAGGCCCATATTTCCTTTTTGGTCCATAATTAATTATATCTAATTAACCTACTTATGCTTCCATCTTTATAATTTTACTATTTTTCTATTAACTCAAGTAAACTTTTCGGTCTTAAATAAATAATATATTAATTATTTATTCTTAGAAATTTCGGGATGTTACACTAAGTCAATAGATATTACTCATATTCGTATATGAACGTAAAATGGGTTGACTCGAAACACAACCCGAACATGACACGGATTTAAATGGGTCGATACGACCCGACACGAACAATAATATGGGTTGGGTTAGGGTTGAAGAATCTCAACACGCTAACCCTCGAACCTGGAACCTATCAACCCGTCAACCCCACACGATTAACTTTCCTGGCTAAAAGACAAATAACAATGTATTACATTAACAATTAATAGGAGTAAGATGAAGCTAAAAGAATTAAACAATTTCTTTTGAGTGAGATAAAGTGAAATAGAGAAAAATAAGTGATGCTGTGCTTATGCTTTATGTGGAGTTAATGACCTAAGATGGTTGATCTTTTTTTGTTAAATGAAATTTTTTTAACAATAAACGTAATTATAGGATATGATTGTAATAAACGTTAATATCGGAAACAACTTTGATGATATAAAAGTTAAACTGGTTGAACCAATTATATATATATATATATACATGTATATATATTATATTTTGCAATATGCTGATCACTCTCAAATTTACTATTTTTTTGAAGTTGGGCTTCATATGTTGTAAATGTTGCTGTGAAAATGGTACATTTTCTATTGTAATGGTTGTGCTCCACGTGTTTATGCTTGCCTCACACCTGTGTCTCTCATATTACCAAATGTTTCACTTTCTCACCCACGTGTCCCACAACAACATCTCGGAAGTCAGACCCACATTCATCTTCTTTACTGTATAATCACCATAGTCATTCTCAACCCAAAGAAATTCACTTCTCTCTCTCTCTCTCTCTCTCTGTTAGATAGTAAATAATAGAGGGACTAAACTGTAAATGTTAGATAGTTCAGGGTTATAGTTGTAATATGTTCATATACATAAGCAGGAGTCATGAATGAGAACAGTAGCTAATGATTTGAGAGTTTTATCTCCTCTTCTTCTGTGATTCTTCTTCTTCTTTTTCTCCGTCTTTAGCTCGTTTACCCGTTTTGATACGTAACAAGTGGTATCAGAGCTCTCCGATCCTTGGAAGCTCGTGATTTCAAACCCCAATTTACCAAAGTTCATCCCTAATTCACTCAATTTTCATTCGTTTGGTTTTGATTCTTGAAATTGACCATTGACTTGATCAATTTCAACTCAGTTACACCCAATTTTCTCCGATATTCGTTTCAGTTATTTGAATTGATCACTGTTCGATCAGTTCATTCCTTTCAACAATCCAAATTCATAACAGCATTAACAATTATATCATGGATATCGCCTTGGAAAATATTATGTCAATATGGCAAGAAGGTACGGTTATCGATTATTGTGACGAATTCCAATTTCTGTTCGATCAGGTCAAAGATTCTAACGAAATAAATGAAGATTATGCAACATATCTCTTTATTAAAGGCCTTAAACCAGAATTTGGTGATGCTCTTATGGGATATCACAATCTAGACAACGGTTTAACTTTGGAACAGGCGTTCGCTTTTGCTAGATTAAAAGAAAGAAGTCTAAATAGGGTTTTTGTTCATGAGTCAATTCAAGAAGGTTCATCAAACTTTGAGGTAAGTATATTTGATTCACACCAAACAAGTAATCTTGATATCTCCAATGATAATGAACAAGTTCTTGAATCACCCTATTTGTCTAAAGTCACAAAAGTGGAATCTGCCCACCAAGTGTTTGATGAAATGCCTAGTAGGGTTGAAATTCAGTTTCAAGGAGCCATTGATCAAGATTTACATAATAATGAGGATTTAAAAGAAAATTAACATGAAATGGGTTCTTTAAGTAAAAAGGTCATGTTTAGAATTGAGATTCAAGAATTAATTGATAGTGAGGATTCAAATGAAACTGAAAAAGACTATAGAAATGATCAGATTCATATTATTCTTTTTAGTGACACATTTCTAAATGATCGACTTGGGGATAGCACTTTGAATCAAAATAAAAGTGTCAGAACTGAAATGGGTGATCAGGAATTAAGGAAAGGGAAGTTAGTGTCCTTGCTTTTGCTTGATATAACAGCCACTAATAAGGAAGAAATAGAGTTGAAGTCAAAGACAGATTACGGGAAGGTGCAAACCAGTCCTTGGTTAGAAAAGTTCAATTCCGAGTTAGATAATCAGGTTAGATATGATGAAAATGTTGGAATATTGGGTTCAATGAAAGAATTCGGTTCATGGAAATGGAATAAACAGTTAAATTGGATAGATACCGGTTGGGAATGGTTTCATGATCAAATACAGATTTTGGTGGTAAGATTAGTGTCGCATATTAATGATAACAATGGTGAGTGGATCAGTAGTATTATGGTGGGAAATGGGAATCACTCCTTAGAAAATAATGCATTTGGCTTATACTCTAATGGTATTAGAAAATTTGGAGATGGGTCAGTGGAGCGGATATGGAAAGAGGCTAATTTCACTAATTGTGAATCTCAAAGTACAATAAATAATAAATTGCAGGTGAAAAATATAAATGATTACTCACAACAAGTTTACGCCTATCTAGTGTTAGCAAAATTAGATAGGAAAATTGAAGTTCAGGCAAAATTAGTGGAGAAAATTGTGGTCGCGAGAAGAAGAATCTCCTTAATAAAAAATATGTAAAAACAATATGTGTAGTTGGAGATATAGAACGTGTTTCATGCCACATAGTGAAGGTGAAAGTTCAAGAGTTTTGGAATGTTGCATTTACAAGAAACCTTGATTTTTTAAAGAGTGTGGCTGCACAACTGAATGATAGCAAAAGATTATCACAAATAATGGCAAATATTCAAGAGCAAATTGTGCTCTGCAGGAACTTTTTAGAGGAATTAGAGCTTCATCAAAGTGATGTAGCTACACATGAAGCACAAGCATTGTTCCTATTTGTTTTCGATAGTTTTGATTAATTTTTTTTTTTAGTATTCAGATTTTTGAGGGAAAAAATCTTTTGAGGGTGGAATAATGTTAGATAGTAAATAATAGAGGGACTAAACTGTAAATGTTAGATAGTTCAGGGTTATAGTTGTAATATGTTCATATACATAAGCAGGAGTCATGAATGAGAACAGTAGCTAATGATTTGAGAGTTTTATCTCCTCTTCTTCTGTGATTCTTCTTCTTCTTCTTCTCCGTCTTTAGCTCGTTTACCCCGTTTTGATACGTAACACTCTCTCTTTCTCTACCTTCAGTCTTCCATCGTAGCATAACAAAGATCGGCTGTTGGTGAGACATCCGGTTGTGTATGTGTTGCCGGATTCCATCTTGGAAACCCTGGGCGACGGCGATGGTGGAGTTAACACTACTATGGTATGATATTTCGTGGAGAGAGAAATAGTGTGAGAGAAACATGGTTGTTGTTATGTTGTTACCGGTGGCTTTCCAGCCGTCTATGGCAGCGGCAGCAGATGACGACTTTCATCACTTCACTGTTTCATCTGATTGTACATTATGATGTTGTGGCTGTTGCCGAGTTCCATTTAGGAACTCTAGAACACAGAGGTGGTTAGCTTGGCGACTATCAACCACCGTTCTTCTTTTTCATGGGCGTTGCAGTTCCGCGAACAGAGTGATAAAAGCATATTACACCAAGATCATTACGGGCGATGATTTGAGTCTACATGTGGGTACTAAAGGTTACGATGATGAGCTCGACCTTATCTGAGCCTCCATAGTAGTTGTTTCTATATGTTATATTAGTGATGATATAGAACGAGTATGTTTAAGGCCATGATGCTGATAGTCTTATGATATTATATGAGCCTCCTTTTGTGATCATCCGAGAGGTGCTTCGATTTTTTATTCATATGAATTCATTAATGCTTCTGTTTGTTAAAGGTTGTTGATGCGTGATATCGAATCCTAAATTGGTCGTTGCAGTAGATATAAGGTTGTGGTTGTTTCAAAATGGGATCAAGAATTCTATAATTGTTTTTTTTATGGTGTTTAGCAGTTGTCTTTTGGTCTTTTGTTTGATAAATTGAGTTGATTAAGTTTCAAGTCTTCATAACATGGAGCTCACCTATTTTACAAACCACTTTAGCCTTCATTATTTTCTCTTTGGTCACAAATAGGTTTGGGTTTTGTTTAATTTGTTATATTTATTACTTTATCTGCTTTTTTTTTTGTTTTTCTTTTCCTATGTGTACTTGGTCATTTACATTTTATATTCTTTGTTTTCAAAATCAGAATGGAATAAAGTTTTGTTCTTAGCTGGTATATCATAAAGTTTAGAGTAAAGTGTCAGTGTAGTTCTTATGGTTTGGCAAATAATACGAATTTAGTTCAAAAAGTTTACTTTGCATATGAACCCTCCACGTTTCCCAGTTCTTGCCATTTACATCCAAATCACTAACCCCGTTAAATTTTATCGTTTAGTCAAGGGTAGACATGTATTTTCACTCTTTCTTTATTATAATACTTATTTAAGTAAACTGCGGTTTTCGTCCCTCTGGTTTGTCAAAATCTGCAATTTTAGTCCAGTAGTTTCAAATTTGCAATTTTCTTCCTTATTGTTTCATTTCACTTGCAATTAAACCCGAATTTATTAACCTTGTTAAGTCTTGTCGTTAACCCTTTTGCGTGCCCCTCATGTGACGATCAATTTTGTCTTTTTTCTCTTCAAATAAACCTCAGCTCTAATTCGCAACCCCCTCACGTCAGGGACTGGATGTATTTGGGGAAAAAGGGAAAAAAGAAGGAACAAAATTGCCCCTCACGTGAAGGGCACACTGATGGGTTTAACAAACAAACTTAACAAGATCAGGGAATTCAAGTTTAATTGCATGTGAAATGAAACCATGGGGAAGAATTGCAAACTTAAAATTATTGGACTAAAACCGCATATTTGGACAAACAACAAGGACGAAAACCGCAGTTCACTGAAATAAGTATTATAATAAAGAAATAGTGAAAAGACATGTCTAGCCCTGACTTAATGATAAAATTTAACGGGGTTAGTGATTTGGATGTAAGTGGCAAGAACTGGGAAACGTGGAGGGTCCATATGCAAAAAATAAACTTTTTAGACTAAATTCGCATTATTTGTCAAATCACAAAGACTAAAATGACACTTTACTCTAAGGTTTAAAGTTCACAATCTAATGTGTATTGCTTTGTATATGGATTTCATGAGGTTTAGGCTATATCATATATGTGTTATATGTGCATACTACATGGAGATACAATATTAATATCTATAAACCACTACTATAAACCATATTTATTTTATTCAAGATCATTCATACTTGGCGGAATTAGTTCAAAGTAAACTTTTTTGGGTTTGTACCAATGTACAAGTTGTCGAAACCGAGCTCAACACATCTTAACAAACCCGTCGCAACGCGGCGGGTATAGCGTTAACGATATAATTATTAATACATACGATACTTTCTTGTATTAGAAGTTGACAATATTTAAATAACTAAATATCTTTGAAAAATGAAAATAATAAAAAAGGAAAGGATTTATTTAAAAAAAGTTATTCTTTTATATAGTGCAATAGTTGACTATATTTAAATTTAATGACGTAATATATAAAAAAACATCAGTTTGTAATATATAAATTTATGATAAACCATTTGATATTTAAAATTAAAATTAAAAGTAAAAACGTAAAAAACATATAAAAAGTTTAAAAGGACGGTCAACCTATAACATTTCTTCTTTAATTGTATGACCAAAAGTTACATAATTTTGAATAAATTAAGAATTAGTACGGTATCCGTGCGTTGCGATGGCTCGGGACTCAGTTTTAGACATCCAACTAATATATTTAGTCATTTACAATCACTATAGCCTGATAAATATCTTAACACAATAAACCAAAATGTTTAGAGCAATTGTATACTTGAAACAGGCTTGTCATGGTTATTTATATTATCTTCTTTTTCATGAGGTTTATCTTGGATAGCATGTTCTTCATGGCTAGTATTATGGTGTAAATTTTGTGGTAAAAAAAGCGTAGCAGCCAAGCCATTATAATGTCCATGATTTGCCGTTTCATAGCATTTTACAAAATCCGCTTTCATTGAAAAAACAGGAAAGAACTGCATACAATAACAAAAACAGTATATCAGATAGTATTTTTCATTAAACACTACTTGATGAGTATAGATTACATAAGCAGCAAACAATAAACGCACCGAATATATGGTATTGCTCCCACAATCTTTATCACAATTCAAAATCAATTGCATATCAATTTAAGTGAAACAAAGATTTGGTGCCTGGAATAGACTTGATCACCATGAAAGATTACCAATGGAATTAAATATGAATCTACTTTATCTACGCTGTAAAAATTAAACAATGGAAGACATGAAACAATAATAATAAAAGATATTCAAGGAGCAACATGATCATCATTCCCATTCTTAGAAGATTACCAGTCATGAGAGAATGTGTACCGTTGTATTGCAACAATCAAGCAATCAACCTTTTTATCATTATTTTCATGTTTGAGATTAGAAAAGACTCCTATTTATATTTTTCTTTTTACTTTGTAAATTATTCATTCAGAAATCAAATACAAATTTTCATATTTCAATTGCAAACATGGTATCAGAGCAGTGTTTATAAACATCAAATTAGACCTGCTCAATTTCATTCTACATCTACCCAATCCTTACAAGCCTTTCAAAAAGAAAAAAATGACCGACAAAACCGACAACGATGATCTTGGTTTGCAAATCATCAATCTCATCAAAACTAGCCACCACACACATCAAAACCACAATAAAAAACATGCCCTGGTAACTTTATCATCGGCAACCTACAAACTACTAGTGGCCTAACAGACAATACCGAAAATGATGAGCTTGCTTTGCAAATCACCAATCTCATCAAATCCAGCCTCGTAAATCAAAACCACAACAAAAAAACAGAGCCTCTCCGATAGCATAACGGCCGCCGGAAACCCAGACGTCACATCTCCGGCGAGCAAAAACAGCTGCATCAACCACGAGTCGTCGCCCCCTGGTGGGTTTAGGGCCGGTAAATTTATCATTGAGCCGTCTTTAGGGTTAGCGCCTGAGCCGGTTGCTACCGGTTCTGGAGTCGCGACAGATGGTGCTGGCCATTTGGAGAGTTCAGTGACGGTGGGAGCTAATAAACACATGAGATTGACCAACGATCCGGTTGCTAATAAACACATTGGGAGGCCACCGGATTCACCAGATTCAAAGAAAAAACAATTGGATGATTTTGGCTTAAGTTATGGTGGCTGTGGAAGTTATAGAGGTAGGGTACTGAAAAGACCCAAATACCCTTAGGTACTACCTACGGGTTAATCAGAAGTCCCCCATAAGGCACCCCCAGGACATATGGAACGCCCGCATAATTGTTTGTGGGAGAAACACCCCCACAAGGCATGTGGAAGCATCCTGGCATCCTCAAAAGTCATCCGCAAGACGGAGAAAGCATCCGCATAAATAACTACGAGGTAATGCCCTGGGAAAGCTGTCAACATTCTAAAAGATCTACCAAGATGCTTTCTTGAGCAATACGTGGTATATCAGCCGATCAGTGAAGGACACCTGGCTAGGTCGTTATAACCATGCACATGGCCATGGTTGTCTTTCGTCCTATCATATGAAGACACGTGTCTAGGTTGTTATACATGCACATGCAACGTATAAACTAAACCTGTAATATGAAGACACGTGTCCAGACGGTTACATGAGCATCTTCCAAAGGGACAGCTGGCCCAATCTCCTTCCCACACCCTTCGACAATAAATACGTCCTCCACCATCATGAGGTATTCACATTCACTCCCACTGTACTTTCACTATTTACTTAAGTGCATTATCTTCATCAGAGCTGTACTTATTCTCACGCCGGAGGGTGGTTACGGGAAGATCCCCCCTCTTGTCCTTCCCGTAGCGAGCTCACGGTGTTTGTTTTACAGGTTCACGTCATTGGACTTTAGGAATTGTGTTCATATCGTATTGGCAGTTAACCGTATCCTACCCTGTGGACTCATCGGATCTAGAACCCGTCAAAGGGGGTAGATCCGTGTTTCTTCATTGGCGCCATCCGTGCTTTTGTTAGAACAACAAGAAATTATTTCCGTTCTCTTTACGATATGACTCAGTTATCTAAAGGGCCGACGGAGAAATAATCGCAACCTCCATGTGATCTCAATATTGAAACACGTGAAGGAGCAACGTCCATTTTTGCTAGAATCATGAATTCTGTTCCACGAACTGATGCCGTGAACCCTGGAGGTTTTACCTTAGGTGGTTCAACGGCTCGGGGACATTTCACTCCATTAGCAGATACTACTCCGGTAGACACTGAAAATGTCGTTACACCAACTACTGACCTAGGGCATGTCACAGCCCCAGGAGGTTCTAATCTGGGAGATCTAGAGCGAATTATGAGAGAAGCCACCGAACTCACTCGGAGTTAGGTTTGGAGGAAGATTCCGGTGACTCTAATCCAAGAAGAACTCACCGTCTCAGTTCCAAGTCTGAAGGACTTTTATCTTCGGATGAGTGGCTTCGTATTCAACAAGACAATCTGAAAGCAGAGTACAAACGCAGGGTTCAGAATGAGTGTTTTCATGGCCGTACCCTGACGTATGATGAGCTTCCCAGGAGATCTATTTCTCCTCCCATAAGGGGAAGCCGCATCCAGTATAGTTAACCGTCAGAGCAAAATATAAGTGAGATCTGGAGGTTACGTCCTCGTCCACTCATAGATATGAGGGTACCATCTTATGAGGACAAGCTGGACGGATACAATTCAACTTATCGTCCGGAAGGTAGTTATTACAGCGGAGATAGTCGTCTTCCTTCATATGGAGGGGCTAGCTATCCGCGACCAGTAGCCCGCCATGCGGAGTATTGCAGTAATGCTGAGTATGATTTTTCCAAACCATACCGTCCAGAATCTGTTGCAGAAAAGTCAAAATTTATTCCAAGTATCGCACAAGCTCCATTTCCAATAAACACGAAGATTCCAACATCTGTTGGAAGATATAATGGAATGACAGATCCCAGTGATCATTTGCTGATATTTGTGGCAGTTGGGGGAGTCAGTGGTTGGACTCTTCCGTACTGGTGCCACAGTTTTGCACTAACATTCACGCGAGCTGCTCGAGAGTGGTTTAAAAAATTGCCCGCTGAGCAAATCAAAAGTTGGAATGATTTTGTGGCTAAATTTTCTCAACATTTCAGCCAACAAAAGAAGCATACACGCGACCCTTCAGAAATATTGGATGTTGCAAGGAGAAATAATGAGTCTATCAAAGACTTCATTACTCGTTTTAATAACAGAGCCTTAACATTGGGGGGGTCAGTGAAGATATGTTGAGGGGGGCATTCCGTAAGAACGTCCATAGTGATGCCCTGATCCGCACTCTCACAGGGAGTGATGGAATGCCCGAATCATGGAATGAAATCATGAAGGCGGCAAAGTTGTTTGCGAGAACTGAGAAAAATTTGAGTTCCAGTAGTCAAAAGAAATCACCGAGGATTGAGTTTCAAACTCCGAGACCAAACAGACAGGCCAAGGGGCCAATATGGTCAAGACTTCAGCCAAGTGCGGAAACGTCTAAACCATTCAATGCAAGGTCGCTCATTGGTAACAAAAACAAATCAGGACCCTCGAACATAAGTGTAAACAATTGGACTCCATTATCAAAGACTCCCTCAGAAATTCTCACCACTGAAAATCTTACTTTCAGAAAACCGCAACCATTACCGAGAAAGTCATTTCTCGATAACAAGAAACATTGCTCATATCATAATGATATTGGACACAACACGAGTGAGTGTGTGGCCCTCAGAAATGAAATTGACGCAGCCGTCAAAAATGGCAAACTCGAACATTTGGTCAAAGGCACACGACCAGGGACTGGTAAGCATCCAGCAAGGGACAGCCAGGGCCCAGCGAAAAGGCAAATTAAAGACTTGAACGTCCACATGATTCAGGGTGGACATTTGAGTAAAGGAAAAAGGAGGGAATATTTAGAAGAGGAGTGGAAAAACGAGCCCGTGATCTTTCCTCGGATCAGAGGAGGCCCTTGTAACAAAAACCCGTTGATAATTACTGCTCAATTCGGTCTATACCGATCACAATATGTGTTCTTTGACACCGGCAGTACGTCTGACATCATGTATGAACAATGTTTCGAACAGTTAGATGAGGAAGAAAAAGAAAGATTGAAGCCAATTCATGCTCCTGTTTCTGGTTTTGGAGGAGAGATAATGCATCCACGGGGGGTAATATCGTTGCCGGTAACACTTAGCTATAGAATTCATTCAAGAATGGAGGAAGTTGAATTTTTGGTTTTACCAACAACTTCTAAACATGATATTATTCTGGGACGAGAGGCGATTGGTGATTTCAACGCCCACCCATCCACGGCCCACGGTGCAGTAGGAGTTTCAACTAGCACCGGCGTGGCAATAATTCATGTCAATCGACATTGTTTTGCAATGGAAAGTTCGAGACCTAGCAAGGTCCCTAGACAAGCTCAACGGACCGAACCAGAGAAATGTGTTTTGAACAAGAAATTTCCTAACCAAACAGTTACTATTGGGCCGGCTATTTCGGAAATAGTGAGGACCTTTTTGAAACAGCTACTAACCAAAAACGTGGACATCTTTGCCTGGCAACCCGCGGACATGACTGGTGTCCCGCGAAACAATGCTGAACACAAGTTAAGGGTAAACCCGGTGTTTACCCCAATTGTCCAGAAAAATCAAAAGATGGGCCCGGAACAAACAAAAGCCATGAATGAGCAAGGGCAAGATCTTCTTCATGCCGGGATCATCCTGGAAAGCAAGTATCGGACATGGGTAGCTAACCCAGTCATTGTTCCAAAGAGCAACGGAACATGCGGATGTGTATTGATTTCAAAGATTTAAATAAAGCTTGTCCAAAGGATTGTTATCCACTACATGAGATTGACCTCAAAGTAGACGCGGTAGCCCCTTTCAAGTTCAAGTGTTTCCTTGACGCCTACAAAGGCTATCACCAAATCCGCATGGCGGCAGGTGATGAGGATAAAACAGCATTCCGAACTGATCAAGGCACTTTTTGTTATAAGATGATGCCTTTCGGGTTGAAGAACGCGGGTGCCACATATCAGCGGTTAATGGATCAAGCTTTCAAGAATCAGATAAGTCGAAGCCTAGAAGTTTATATGGACGATTTAGTTATCAAAAGCATCGAAGAAGATCAAATGTTAAGAGATATTGAAGAGACCTTTGAAACATTAAGAAGCATCAACATGAAGTTGAACCCGGCTAAATGTTCGTTTAGGATAGAAGAGGGAAAGTTCCTTGGAGTCATAGTAACGGGTGTGGGCTTCAGAGCCAACCCCGATAAAGTTCAGGCTATAGCCCGCATGCCCTCTCTCTCTTCCCTCAAAGAGGTTGAAACACTTAATGGAAGACTTGTAGCGCTAAACCTATTCTTAGCAAATCACGCGGCCAAGTCTTATCCATTCGTATCGACACTTAGAAATTGCCTCAAGAAGGAATATTTCAAGTGGACCGCGGAAGCTGAAAAAGCATTCTTAGAGGTTAAGAAATGCTCAATGGAGTTGCCTACTTTAACAACACCATATGCGGGTGAACCTCTAACAATGTATTTATATGCCTCGGATATTGCCATAGGGGCCGTACTACTGACGGATAGGAAAAATGTCCAAACACCAATATACTATGTCAGTAGAATGTTGTCAGATCCGAAGACCAGATATTCGATGTTAGAAAAACTTGTCTTAGCACTGGTCTATGCAGCCCAACGGCTCCGCAGATATTTTCAGGGACATCCCGTAAACGTTCTGACCGGTTACAAACTCAAAAAAAAAGTGTTGAGTAAACCAGAACTGTCTGGATGGTTGGAAAAATGGGCCATTGAGTTGGGTGAACATGCAATCGAATATAAGCCTAGACCAACGATCAAGGGACAGGTACTCGCGGACTTCATTACCGAAGTCACGCAGCACAAAGAGAAAGAATGCTTGATTGAACAGCAACCAAGCACCCCCGGAACAAGGATAAGTTTGGTTATTGTTCACGGACGGATCTTCTAGCAGTGAAGGATCTGGTGCAGGCCTCAAGCTAGTTAACCCTGACGGCCCTGAATTCATATATGCCATAAAATCAGACTTCAAAAGCACCAACAATGAGGTAGAATATGAAGTCTTTCTAGCGGGACTGTGGATAGCGAAAAAGCTTGGGGTGAAATGTTTGGAAGAACGGGTGGATTCCATGCTAATTGTGGGACAGAAAAACGGAACATACGAAGCAAAAAACAACATTATGGCTTCTTATCTATCGCAAGCAAAAGACTTAATCCGACAATTCTCCTCCTTCAATATTTTCCATATCAGGAGAAGCGAGAATAAATCTGCGGATGCTCTTAGCAAGTTAGCTTTGACTAATTTCGAACACTTTGCTAAAGATATTCGTGTCGAAGTCTTGGACCACCGGTCCGTTCCTCAAAATCAAGTTCTGGTAATTCAAACGGGCGTCGAATCGTGGATGACACCGATTAAGGCTTACTTATCATCCGGAGTTCTCCCAGCAGAAAAAGCTGAAGCCCGAAAGATTAAGTACAAGGCTTTGAATTACCAATTAAATGATGGCGTGTTATACCGGAGATCATTTCTAGGACCACTGTTGCGTTGTGTAGATGCGGAAGATGCGAATTATCTAATACGAGAAATTCATGAAGGCATCTGTGGCTTGCACGCGGGTCCTAGAATGACTGTTGCAAAGATCATGAATACATGATATTATTGGCCCGGCATGCACTTAGACGCTGTGCAAGAAATCAGAAAGTGTGATTCTTGCCAACGTCATGCCCCCAATACCTTGCGTCCCAAAAATGAACTGATCCCGGTAACATCCGCCTGGCCGTTCCAGAAGTGGGCTATAGACATCATGGGACCATTCCCGCAAGCCCTTGGACGGGTCAAATTTTTGATAGTGGCCATTGATTACTCACCAGATGGGTGGAAGCCAAACCGGTTGCATCAATAACAGCATCAAGTGTCAAAAAGTTCCTCTGGGAATTCATCATTTGCCGGTTTGGTCTTCCGCAAGAATTGGTAAGTGACAATGGGACCCAATTTGCTGAGAGCGGACTACAAGAATGGTTGAAAGAACTTCAAGTCATTCAAAGTTTTACATCAGTAGCTCATCCGCAGGTAAATGGTCAGGTCGAAAGAACCAACTGGACTATCAAAGAAGGGATTAAGGCAAGGTTAGGAACTAAACGGACGAGCTGGGTGGACGAATTGCCCCATGTACTTTGGGCCTTTCGCACCCAAAGGACTTCCAGCAAGTCCGAGACGCTGTTTGGTTTAACCTATGGCACTGAGGCCATGATCCCAGCCGAAATCAGGATTCCATCCGCAAGGGTTTTGTTAATTGATGATAATGATTATGAAATTCGGATGAATCTTGATTTTCTAGAAGAAAGAAGAAAACTTGCATCGATCCGCGAGCACAGTTATAAGCGACAACTTCAGAAATATTACAACTCGCGGGTCAAGAAATGTGAGTTCGATGCGGGAGACTTTGTCTTCCGTAACTACGAGGATTCCGGCCTGGAGCCCCTGGGCAAGTTAGCCCCAACATGGGAAGGCCCTTACAAGATAAAACAAGTTTTGTCTAAGGGCGCTTACAAGTTAGAAAAGTTAGATGGGATAGAGGTCCCGCGAACTTGGAATGGGGCACAATTAAAAAAGTGTTACATTTAGCAGTTTCGTTTGTTTTTACTTTGGCCTGCGTGCCCGAATAGACTAGTTAAAGTTTTGTGATTTCAATTTGTATTCTGACTTACGCCCGTTATATGGAAAGTTTATGTTAAGTCTTACGATGTGTTGTAATCTTGTATTGACAAAATCGAAGATCCGGCAGAACACTTATATTATAACGTATAAGACAAAGTGTACCGGAGAGAACGAAACTTCTTATTTACTATTAAAAGAGATTACAAAAAGAAGTACATATAAAGTTATACAGAGAATAGATCTACATCTAAGAAGCTGTGTATTCAACCTCCTTGTTTCCAGTTTCAATATCATCTTGATCTTCTTCACCTAAATCAAGAAGAACTTTTAGCTGGTCAATAGCATCTTCCTTGTCGGCAAGTTCAGATATCTGTTCTGAAATCGGAAACTTTAGAGTATCATAAGTCTTCGTCTTTTTAGTAAGAATCGCAGCAGTATCCTTGCCGTGAAGAATGAATTCTTCCGGAACTCTGCCTTCAGAGGAAAAGTTATAACCTTCTTGAAACCCTATTTGGCGTCCGGCCTGCTTGGAGGCACTCAAGAGCACCGCAATACAGTCACCAAGAGCATCACTTTGGTGAACTTGCGTGATAACCTGTTAAGAAAAATTTAAACATAAACAATCGCGAAGGTCATAATCACTTTTAGCGAAATTAAAGGCTTACACACCTCAGGAATGCCTTCCGCCAAAAGCCATTTCCTATCAGCCTCCGCCCGCAGTAACTTCATTTTTTGGCTGGCATATTCCAGTGATTGTTCCCGGCTTTTGGTGGTGAGGTCAGATAGACGTTTATCTTTGGCTGCTGAGTCAACCTGAAGAGTTTTTATTAGCTCAGCCTGCTCCTCCAATTGCTTCTGGAGAGCAACCTTGGTCTCCTTAGAAGCAAGGCGATTGGCTCTCTCGCCTTCGTAGGCTTTGAAATTCTCTTGAGCCTCAGTTAGAGCATTAAGAGCTTCTTTCTTGGAGTCAAGCAGTTTAAGCTCTAACTCGTCCCACTCTTCGTTCATCACCAACCAATCCCGGGTGATTTCTTGATTGGTGGAAATAGTATTCGCCAGATGATAGGAATTTGAGTTCAACAATTCCTGGCAAATACGGCGACGTTGTCGCTCCCTTTCTGCGGGAGGAAGACTCTCCCACAGATATTCAAAACATATGTCCACGTCATTCAACATCGAATTTCAACATAGTGACCAGTGTGGATTATGAGGGCCAGTGTCCTCCTTCGAGGGAGGCGGAGAGGTCTGACCCTCATAACGGAATGCACTGACACCTCCTTGGTCTCTAAATTGATGAAAATTAAAGTTTGAAGACATACGAAGGGCGTCAGGCTTGCTAATCTCATTCTCCTACAAAGGAGAAGTATCCGAAATATTGATCGGATCCTGAAAAGTGTTTGGCGGTGAGGATGGTGGAGTTGGAAGTTTTGAAGCACCAGAGCTCTTTAAACCAGAAATGTCTTCCGGAAAATCTTTCAAACCTACTGACATAATGATAATCACGCATCAGATACATTACTGTTTGAAAACACGATAAATATGAGATATTATGAAAATACCTAAGGAGGGGTCCCCAGCATCACGTTGATGAAGGCGTGATTCCAAGTCGACGGCTTTATCCTTCTTCTTCTTCTTCTTCTTCTTCTTCTTCTTAGATGGAGCAGCTTTAGTGGGTGGAGCCTTACGCTTACCAGACGCCTTAGACACACCCGCACCAGTGGCTTGGGGCTCCTCCTCAAATTTGGTATCGTCAACCACCTGGTGATCACCATCATCACCCACCGATTGTTTGGCGGCAACTTTTGAATCCAGCTTACGGGTTAGACCTATAGTCGAATGCAATGGGTTAATAGCATCAACTGTAAACCCTTCCTTGCAGAGTGATGACTCCTCACTAGATGAAAGAAGTACTATCACTCCGCGGGAAGTAGCAGCAGTAATGGGTCGAGGTTGTGGAATCCCCTCACCTTTCAAGACGAACTTCTCACCTTGAGCGAACATTGCCTCGGAAACCACAGGCTCCAGGCTAAGGGTAGTGGAGAATATAAAATTGTTATGAGTATGCTCCAAGAAAGGCACGTCCCTCGGATCGATGGGGCGACGTACCATCATCCCTCCTTCGCGATCTAGAAGAGTGTTGAATACGGAACCCTCGTCTATGCAAGAAAATAATAAAGTTAAGAACGAGGAAAGATATTGAGAATAAATTAGCAACATACTTACGTTTGTCTGAATTCTCGTAATACGGTTCTAGTTGAGGGAACGGCCATAAGCGGCTCATCTTTGCATGTACCATCGGTCATTCGTGAATAGGGCGCATGGGTGTTGGTATCTGGGTCAAAGTATTGAACCATTTATGACCCTCGTATTCAATGGCGGGAATCTCGGGGGCTGCGTCTTCTGGTTTCCGTCGGGCCATCGTGAACGGGATGACATTTTCCCGGATCCAAAAGAACTTGGATTTCCATCAGTGAGTACTCCGGATCCATTCAAAGCCGATTGGACCCTTTCCAGTAGTAGCAAAATTTGCAAACATGTTGACTGATGGATCGTAGTTGTGAGATTGGCAACAGAATTCGAAGTGTCGAATTCTCAGCATCCCAAATGGTTGAATTTGGGATAAATGGAGCCCATAGGCTTTCAGAACGGATCGAACAAAATTCGTCACGAGTAGCCGGAAGTTACCCGTGGTAAAATGGTCCAGGTATACGACCATCTTCTTCGCCGGCGGCGCCGTGGCAATTGCACCTTCTGCCGGACGTTCGGCTTCCCATTCCGGCGCTAGTCCATATACATTTTTCACGTCATCAAAGTCTTTTTCTTTGATATTACATCCAACCTCGTGGATGGCAGGAGGTTTCTTCTTATCGACAACCATTATATTGTAAGTAACGAAATAGAAAGTAACAATAATGAAGATTTCAGATTTGTGGAATATTGAAAGAGGAAAGTTTGAAAGAGATAAGAAAGGATTCAAAGCCACGAGTGGCCTATTTATACCCATCACAATAAATGCGACCGTCTGACTAACCGAGGAAAGAGAAAATATGGCCCGTTGGATGACTGACACGTCAGGCGGAAAATTCGAAAAAGCGTGTACAGGCTGTCAAAAGGCGTCCCATCAGCCGTCGCTTAAAATTTATTTCCTCGCCACGTCGTCAATATCATCCAATTTGCAAAATTCAAAAATTCAAAATATCTTGCAAAGATATTATCTTGTAAACAAGAACACAGTTATCAAGGCGTAAGAGTTCTTTTCATTAATAGTCATAAAGGTGATTACAAAAATACAAAGAACAATTACAAGCCATACAAACTAAGTCTATGGTTTAGGAGCTGATGTGTCTTCCGGGGCATTGGGAGAAGTATCCTCAGACTCTTCGTCCTCAGATTCATCATCTAAGTACACCAGCAGATGCTTCACGCCATCTTCAGCGGACGCAAATTCTGGAAGCATGTTCTGCAGCGGAAAGACTAGAGTACCATACTCCTTGACCCGCATATCATACTCCTGTTTCGCGTCGAGGCCATGTAACGGATGACTTTAAACATACTGACCAGATTGGGCAAGCGCCATCCCTTCATTGAAACCTTTCATCCGGCCAACTCCCTCGGAAGCAGTCATCAGGTTCACAAAACAATCAGTCAACTCGGTGCTTCCCTTGATGTGTCGGATGACCTGACAACGAAACATGTTAGCATCTATACAGAATATAAGGATAAAATAATTAATGAGGGAAAATTACAGAGTCAAGTTCTTGGTTGAGTAACCATTGTCGATCTTGCTCAGCACGCTCCGCCCTAATCCGAAGCGCCTGTAGTTCATTATTTGCTTCAGAGGCGCGGGCCTCTGCTTCAGAACGAGATTTCAACAAGGCATCATAAGCAGACTGCATTTCAGTGGCAGTCTTGTCTTTAAGTTCAGCTTGCTCCTTGTGCATTTTTAATTCAGCTTCAAATTCCTGAATCCGATTACTCTGGATGGTCACCTGGCTTTCTAAAACTGAATTTGATTCTTGAGCGCGAGCCAAGTCATCAGCACGGGCACGGGCAGACTCCAGAAGAGAGTTTTTCTTCTCGCAAGCTTCTTTCCAGCGTTGGGCAGCAGCAGAGCTTTGATTCTTTTCTTGTTTAAGGGAAGCCTCGGCATCAGTTTGTTTCCACCTAGCGGCACTCACTGCTTTACGATGCTCCTCAGCATGCTGCTTTGCAACATTTAAGGACCGAGAGGCCTCACCTATGTTTCCCCCTATTGTACGCCACTCGCGTAAGATTTCCTGGCTACAAGCTAAACTGTTAGCCAAGGAAACAGGAAGATCAACATGAAGATCTTCGCGAGAGCGGTCATGTAGATGCGCCATCTTTGCAGGAGGCACACAATGTTTGACAAAATTAACACAAGTCCCGGGGTCAGAAAACCGGGACCCATTGACAATGTCCCAAGGAGGGACGAACAGGTCATAGTCTTCTCCCAAAAACGCATCCCCAAAATATTGGGAGCTTGAAGTCTCGAGGCGAGTGGGGATTGAGAAGGGTGGGCGCAGACCGCCTTGTGTTGAACCTCCCCCAACATCGTGGACAGAAGGTCTAAATTAGAAACCACCTCCCGCACCTGTCGTCAACGGTGAGGAGGTAGAAAATATTTGAGGAGCAGACCGTGTAGGAGATTCGTGGATCAGGAAGCCTTCTGCAGTAACCTCCGGGTTCCCACTTTGAAAGTCAGGGGCCCCTCCGGCTTGAAAACGGTAGTCCAACGATTCATTGGTTCCCGCTTGAACACCAGACCCCTCCACATTTGGTTCGGTAGGAGGGGTAGCAGGCTTATTTTCCACTTCCTTCTCTGGAGGAGGAGATGGTTGTTTTTCAGCCACGAGAGTGGGTGTTGGTAACCTCTCAGACGATCTACAAAAGAAGATCACATTCAGATCACATCTTAAAATAGCAAGAGTTAGAAAATAAAACGCATACCAGTCACTGTCTTCAATCGATACGCAAGAACAGATTGTGGTTTCTTAGGACGAAGAGTCCGTCGTTTCTTACTCACCGGCTCATCTGCAGTAGTCGCAGCACTCGAGCCCACTTCGCTAGCTTGGACAGACCCAAAAGTCCTTTTTTGAGCTAATTCTGCTAACAAATGCGACACAGATGAAACCTCAGAAGCATCGTCAAAATTTTCTTCCTATGAGGACGAAGAATCATCACTTGACGATAGAATGACGAATACTCCCTCAGAGGTAAGAACAGTAAGAGGAGGAAGATTGAGAGTGTACGTTCCTGTTTGAAAGGTAGCATCCGAAACAACAGGTTCGGCACGCACCTTCACAAGGAAAAGGAAATATTTTGTAGTCCTCTCAAGGACAGGCATATTCTTTGCATTTCAGATACTTTTCATAACATGCCCTTTGTCATCAAACAGTGCATTCAGCATCGGTCCACGGCCTGAGAGAAAAAGCACCTAAATCAGTCAAATAGTTCCCTTGTAAAAAGAGGAGAAAGATAACTTACATTCGTCTAGCCCGATAAAAACAGGCTCCAAGTAAGTAGACTGCCATAGACGGCTCATGCCTGCCCATACAAGGGCGTCCTCGGGTAGTGACCGCATAGGATTTGGATTAGTAGTCAGGACGCGGAACCACTCTTGTCCTTCGTGGGCGGCAGGGGTGACATCAAGAAGCGCCTCATTAACCGAATGGCGTATCATTTGGCCCGATACTACATCCTCGGAAATCCAGAAGAACATGGTCTTCCAATTCGGAGAACCGTCTTCGACCTCTTGGCCGATTCTCCTACCCGATATAGCTTGGCAGGTGAACCACCCGTTTCGGTTGATCGTCCGATAAAAGACGAAAAATTGGTCAAGACGTGGCACCATATCGTGATCTATACACACGAATTCAAAATGACGAATTCGCATGACAGCACGAGGGTGTAACGGGGATAAATGGACCCCAAAAGCACCCAATATTTTCATAAAATACTTTGTCACAGGAAAACGGAAATTTCCATGGACAAAGAAGTCTGAGTAAATAGCCATTTTCCCTGGAGGTGGGAAACTGGCTATCGAACCGGTAGAGGGGACCTCTGGCCCCCACTCCGGAGGGATACCATAAGTCTCGATGAGTGTTTCATACTCATATTGGTCCCATTGGACCTCTATCTTGTCGATTTCAGACTGTGTATTTGCCATTATAACAAGATTCGATCAAATATCGGGTATTTTAAGAAAAATTTAGTGAATAATCGACAATTTTGAAGCAGGAATGCAAGATAATATTGAGAGTTCAAAGGCAATAAGAACTTCAATGAAAAGTTAACTCCACTATTTATACCAATCGCAATTAATGCGATAGGATAGGAACAGTAGAGAGAAGAAAACATCACCCAATAGACAGATGCCACGTCACGTGGGAAATTCGAAAAATGGAAAAAGTTGTACAGTCGGGTATAGTGACAGCCGTCATAAACGTCTCTTCACTTGCACACGCGCCTGCGAGTGGTCAACTTGTCCTTTTTCATGATTATCCACAGCAACAAAAGATATTTCTCGCCAACTTGCAAAATAAAAAATCCCCAAATACGCATTAAGTCCAAAATTTTCCCCGCATAAAGTACTTCACGCGGAAGAAACACTGGACTGGGGGGACCTATAGAGCTAGGGTATTGAAAAGACCCAAATACACTTAGGTACTACCTACGGGTTAATCAGAAGTCCCCCATAAGGCACCCCCAGGACATATGGAAAGCCAGCATAATTGTTGGCGGGAGAAACACCCCCACAAGGCATGCGGAAACATCCTGGCATCCTCAAAAGTCATCCGCAAGACGAAGAAAGCATCCGCATAAATAACTACGAGGTAATGCCCCGGGAAAGCTGTCAACATTCTAGAAGATCTACCAAGATTCTTTCTTGAGCAATACGTGATATATCAGCTGATCAGTGAAGGACACCTGGCTAGGTCATTATAACCATGCACATGGCCAGGGTTGTCTTTCGTCCTATCATATGAAGAGACGTGTCTAGGTTGTTATACATGCACATGCAACGTATAAACTAAACCTGTAATATGAGGACACGTGTCCAGGTGGTTACAAGAGCATCTTCCAAAGGGACAGCTGGCCCAATCACTTTCCCACACCCTTCGGCTATAAATACTTCCTCCACCATCATGAGGTATTCACATTCACTCCCACTGTATTTTGACTATTTACTTAATTGCATTATCTTTATCAGAGCTGTACTTATTCTCACGCTGGAGGGTGGTTACGGGAAGACCCCCCCCTCTTGTCCTTGCCGTAGCGAGCTGACGGTGTTTGTTTTGCAGGTTTACGTCATTGGACTTTAGGAATGTGTTCATATCGTATTGGCAGTTAACCGTATCCTACCCTGTGGACTCATCGGATCTAGAACCCGTCAAAGGGGGTAGATCCGTGTTTCTTCAGAAGTGTAGCATCCATTGGAGATGGAGGTACATGAAAGGGCCACTACAGGGATGGAGGTAACAGGTTTGAGAACCTTATCTCAAACCCTCCATTGTATAATGTTCCATTTTTCAATACTAAATTTTTAAACCCTATAATATTGGAAATGTTAAATAAACCCTCTAATAAATTTGCTAATTACAACACTGGCCAATACATATTTGAAACACCCCAACATAATTTAATTTCCTCAAATAAGGCCCCTCAAGAATATGTTTTCTAGGAAAATAATCAAAATAAAATTACGAAGGGGTCTAGCACTGTAAAGCGTGTGTTAGAAAAAGGGTGTGTTAGAACCCGTTGGGCAAGTAAATATGGCTAAAACATGTGAAAGTTTAGAAAAATCATGGATATTGATTGTGGTGCTACCGACACCATGACTTTTGAATTATCGGACATAATTTCGAAATCTAAACACAAGATTAATCACATTAAAACCGCGAATGGGGGTATTGTTCCCGTAAACTGAGGGGGAACTATATAAATTTCCCTGACTTTAAGACTTTCAAATTGTCTTTTTGTCCCAACTTTGTCACATAAATTGTTTTCTATCAGTCATGTAATGAAAGAATTAAATAACTCCGTGTTAATGCACCCCACTTTTTGCATTTTACAAGACATTAAGATAGGAGTGATTATTGGGTGTGGCACAGAACACCAAGGATTGCTCTATGTGGACGAAGTGACTCCACATGGTACAGTGATACTAGCTTATGGAATACAAATCGAGAAGCTTGGTTATGGCATAGATGATTGGGACACCCATCTATCGGTTATTTTCAAAATTATTTCCTTTAAATGAACCAATAAACTGTGAAGCTTGTGTTTTGGCTAAAAGTCATGGACAAACTTTTAAATCGAATGACACAAAAGTTAATTTACCTTTTTCCCTTATCCATTCGGATGTATAGGGACCGGCAGAGGTTATTGGGGGGGGGGGGAATTTTCGTTTTTTTGTTCTTTTCGTTAATGTTTGCTGATGTACATAAAAATATACATCTTTTCGGCATCAAATAATCTCTAAAAACTGCAATTTCTGTCAAATAACAAGCATAAAAGACTACTTATCATAATAAAACATAATTTCAGGTGAAACCAAGCCCCAAACGAAGAAACAAGCAAAAAAGACGAAGAAAAACAGAAGAAAACACAAAAAGACAAAGAAACACGCCCCCATGCCTCAAGAAACACGCCCCCATGCTTCTAACACAAGAAAAGACAAAATCTGGAAGCAAAAGCACGTGGCCGTGCTCATCATGCACGGGGCCGTGGACGAGAATACAGAAAAGACAAAGAAGAATTGAGCACATGTCACTAAAAAGCACGGGGCCGTGCCTACCAACCACGGGGCCGTTGCCACCTCACAGAAAAGACAAAACAAATATGACACATGTCATAAAAATGCACGGGGGCGTGCTCATCAGGCACGGGGCCGTGCCTCACAATCCATAATGCCTATAAATAGTGGCTCATGTTGCACTCATTTGGTGTGCCTTGAAAAGATTTCTGTCCGATTCTCTCTTATAAAAACACACACTAACACTCACTTTAGAGATTTAGTGAAGAGTTTGAAGGCTTGGAGATCATCACCATCAATTATCATCATCAACAATCATTACCATCATTAAGAAGAAGGATTCATCTACATTTGGTTGGATTGTTCCAAGTTTAATCGTGTATTTGTTATTATCAATCATCTTAATGTTTATAATCATGCTCATTATGAGCTAAACTCCTTTTACCATCTAAAATTTATGAAGAAGCTTTGTTTTACTTGATAATTAATCAAGATATGTGATGTAGTCTAGTAAAGTACATGGTTATGTTACAATTATATTTTGATGAGAAATGTTTCACCATCTTAAATCACTAATTAAAAGTTGGTGGTTGTCAATTCCATTGGCAATCATTCATGATCGATTCATGCTCTTGAAAGATAGAAATACTTTGATACATTATCGAAACATGGATCCTTATATTGTACTTAGAAATGATGAGATATAAGTTATGATGTATTTTTCTAAACCTTGGTAATCCAAAAATAGCTTTGCTTAGGATATCAAATTAGTTAAAGAAATCATACGTTAACGGAATGTGTAATTATAACCAACATAAATCAACCAAGGGGAGGTTGTGTGATGAACTACAATCACCCGAAGTTGTTAGAATAGTTATTTGAAAAATCGAAGTCAACCATAGTCTTTCTACTTTATGAAACTACTTGCTAACTTAAATTGACATCATTGAGATGGTATGACATTAGGAAAGGGTGGGCTTTAAAATGCGCATGCTATCTTCTTAGTGCCAAAGATGCTCACTTAAGGTTTAAGGAGTCATCTATCATATATTGCTATGGAAAGTTTATCACATGTCCAAATATTAATTATCAATGTTAAAATGGAGTGGATTCTTGATCTTAGATGGTAACCTTCGCATAATTGAAAAAACTCGTTTAGAATTTCTTATCTTGGTCACCTTTATATATTATATATAAGTATTTACATTTTATAAAGAGTTCAAAAAAAATTAACCCCAAATGATTAAAACATCCGATTAAAGTAAAATAACGATTCATTATTAGAAACATTTGTGTCCACGGATCAATACTTGGTTCTTACGAATACTATTCTACATATACGTTAGGTACACTTGTCTATTTTGTGTGTATTTAGTCTTTGTAGAAATCACTTTTATCAATTTAAAACACGATCTTGTGAGCAAATCATTTCATCCTTTCATATTTAACCACAAGTGCAGCACACATCAAGTTTTTGGTGCCGTTGCCGGGGACACGGTACATTTCTAAGAACAATCCAAGTTTTAATTTAATCATTGTCAATAATTGTACAAATTTTTAACTTCTATTTTATTTTATCTTTAATTTTTATTTTTTTAAAATATATAATTTTACGGCTAGCCTACTTTTTACCTTTATTCACCTTACCATACTTTAGCTTAATTAACTTAAACCTTAGATAGTTTAGAATAGCTTAGCCTAACTTATAGTTTAACTTAGACTAACTGTAACTAACTTTTAATTTAGTGTTTAATTTTGATTTAGTCCCATGAATGTCCTCTACATTTGAGCCTGCGCTTGTTTCTCCAATTTCTGAACCGGAACGACTCTTTCGTCGACGAACTCGTAAACGGACTTCAGAAACCGCAGAAGCAATCAAAGACGAATCAGTAGTCGCCACCACATCAGGAGAAAATCAAACCGAAGAAATGATGACGGCCCAGAACAATGAGCCGAATATTAGCCAGTATGCCAAGCCAACTCTCAAAGGCTATGGCAATGGAGTGGCTCCACCCGAAATTACCGAAAATTTCGAAATCAAATCTAGCACCATTCATATGGTGAAAAATTCAGTTCAATTTCATGGTCTTCTCAACGAAGACCCTCTTTCTCACATATCTCGATTTCTATGAATCTGCGGAACCTTTAAAATCCAAAACTGTTCAGAAGATTAAATCAAACTCAAACTCTTTCCTTTCTCTCTGAGGGGCCAAGCCCTATAATGGATAGAATCTCTTTCTTCTGGTTCCATTAACATTGGGACCAGATGGTTGAACAGTTTCTCCTCAAATATTTTCCACTGGATAAAACTGCCAAATACCGAGCCAGCATTACCGGATTCTGGACCGATGATGACGAATCGTTACACGCAGCATGGGAAAGATACAAAAGTCTTCTAAGAAGATGTCCACATCATGGACTGAGCGTATGGTTACATGTAACGATTCCGACGAAACCCGGTATACCCTAACCGGTAGACAATAGTTACGTCATATTTAATGTCGGATACATGAGTTACCATGGTAATTATACGAGAATACATGGTTCACTGTATTTATTGTACGTGAATATATAATTCATCGCATTGAATATGCGATTAAGCGATTGATAGTTATTGAAACCCGAACGAATCGAGGGTTCAATCATAGACGAGATATATGATATTTAGTGATTTTACGAAGTATTAAAGCTTCGGGATAAGTGAATTAAAGCACAGAAAAAGAATTTCGATTTAATGGTACGTCGGTACATTAAACGAAACATTTAATACCAAACCGAGCAAGAGACGATCGATCAAGCCGAAAAAGATGCGCAATCATTAATAATATGATGTTTTAAGTTAATGAAAGTCATGGTTTAAGTTTTTAAAGTTTTTAAATCGGTTTTAAATAAATTTCATTTTTAAGCCGAAAAACGATCGTTTTAGCCTCGTTTTAAGCCGAATTAAACATTTAACCAAAAAACGAACTGAACCAGATTATCCAAAACATTATCCGGATTACGGGAATCCAATTGTGTGGCTAAGAATAGAGAAGTTGGTCCCACCCCACCCCTCCATATGACGAACTGAATTTGATTCATTTATATCTCCAATGATGTTTTTAGAGGGATGATTCTTTTCAACATAAGGGGTTTGAACTATCATATCTGCAGATATAGTTGACCCGTTTTCTCACATGCTTTTCAGGTACAACTAAGATGAAGTGATTGCTTACGTGCTAAGTGCTTGATGTGTGTAAGATTTGCGTGCGGAATGTTAGGATACATTATAATAAATAGAATTATGTATCGTATTGTATGATGTGTGTATCACCTAGACGGTAATGAAATACGAGATAATGTAATTTTGAAGTATATTATTGTATTCAGTTTTCTTTATAAGCAATGTGGTTGATATCAGAGGTGTCTGTCGCACCCCGTTTACGTTTCCGCTGCGGTTACGGGGTGTTACATTACAACTGCAAACTTTCTTTGACGCACAATCCAGTCAAAACAAGCAAGTCATCGACCAGATCGCTGGTGGAGACCTGGGATCCAAATCACCTAACGAAGCATTTGAAGTCCTGGAGAAGGCCGCAAAGAAGAGTTTTGCTCACAACCCACCAAGATCTACACCTACACATAAAGGAATACACCACGTTGATTCCAACACTCTTGTCACAGCACAGCTTGAAGCTCTCTCTAAAAATTTCGAACAACTTCAAGCCGAACTATCAAAAACCAGACTCACCTGTGACATTTGTGGAGGAAGCCATAAGACGATTGACTGTAAGTGTGACAATCGTCAATTTCAGGTTAACTCCGTTAACTCAACTCCGTCAATTCAAACTTAAGATCATTGAATCTATAACGCACACCTCATTACATTTAAAGTAGGGTTTATATGACGCTTAACACTTACTACATGTGTAGTCTTTCGGGAATTGCACCGAAACGCAAACGAGTTGACGCAAACAATTGGTGAATAAACGAAAAACGTCAAAACAGTAATTATGTGATAATTATGTGTTAGACTTATGTGTTATGTGATAACATTCTTATAAACATTAACTTAATGTGCTAGAACTAGTTAATTAAGCTAGAAAAGTAACATTTGGAAGTTAAGGGACCAAAGTGTATTATATTATTATTATTATTATTAACCTAAACCCTAACCTCCTTCTCTCCCTCCCCAAAACCGACGGCAGCTACCCCCCCCCCTCTCTTCACGATCGGCTCACACACACACATATTGCTTGGTTTTTGATCTTGGGTTTCACAATTGAAGCATCCTACACCCGATTCTAGTCATCTTCTACCTTCCCCTTGCTTATTTTTGTGCTTTGGAAGGTATAATTATAAACCCTAGAATCTGGAAATTATATACATGATGTTCATATGTCTTGTTTTGATTGAAAGATGTATTGATTGTTGAATTGATAGCTAGTAGTGGTGTTATTGCATGTTAATCGTTTGTTTCTTGATTTTGAGTTCAAGTAAAACCCTAATCATGGATGTAATGTGTATTTGATGTGCATGGATAATGATTATGGTGTCTACAAGGTCATATGAACGGATTATGGTCCATAGATAGTTAATAGGTTGAGTTTTGTTGCAAACAATTTCTGGACAGATTGTGTTGTTGATGTTCAATTGACTGTAACGGGGTGTAAATGTGAAAATTGGTTGAGATTATTGATACTACAGTAAACTAGGTTGAGTCTAGTTTCTAAAGAATATAAATTTGCAATTTTTGGACGTGTAAAAGTTAACCTTTATGATTTTACAAAAACGTTGTGCAAAGCTGAGTTGTTAGACCTGCTGTTAGGTTGTTTTGTAAATGTTATATCTCATGAACTACGAGACCTATTGGGTTGGTTCCACTTCTTGAAATTGACTTGTTGAGTGAGGAACCTAACTCAAGTGGTCTTGCATTTGTTGAATTTTTAGTTTAACGGGAATTTCAAATAACATTCTGTTGCGCATGAATTTGACTGTTATGAGTTTGCTGTAATGTTTTGATCATTGTGAGAAACATATGTGGAATAAAAATAAAATAAAATATGTTCTGGAAACCTAATACATGTATGCTTTTGTGATGATTTTTCATGAATTAATTGAGATGCTATGATTGGTGTTATAGTATAATCTTTCAAGTAGAATTTCTGTCTCGGTGAAACTAGCTGCTGAATTTTGTGAAAATGCGTGAAACATGATAATTGCTAGTTAATTGTTATGTTTTGACCAAATTGCCCCTGCGGGGAATACTTGCTAAATAATTGTGGTGTTTTGACCAAATTGCCCCTGTGGGGAATAGTTGCTAGTGATGTACATTATTAATACATGACACGTAAATAATTGTTCACACATGTATCGTATCACAAATGTACTTGTTAAGTCACACACGATTCACAAACGAAACACGAAACGTGATATTTACAAAGGTATTATGTGCCGAGTCTAGAGACTCGATAATAGTTTCGACAATTAGAAAATCTCCTTGTTGTTTTTAGAACGCTAGAGAGAGTTTTTCTGTGACGCGCATCTTGGTGAATTATTTTGGGAATACTTCGCAAACAGTGAGTTCACTTACCCCTTTTAAACTGTTTTCAAATGCTTTTCACTTAGGGGAGATAACATACTCCGAAAACGTATTTAAGATTTTGTTAATATAGATTATATATCACTTGTAAAGACTAAGTGGCAAACGCAATAACTAAAGTCCTTCATTCACATCGAACCGTTTAATATTGGATAATAGCGAATCATTGTTGAGTAGTACTACTGGGTTTGACAAACCCCACCCAACGCTAAACTCGACTGGAGGTCGAGTGGGTGTAATCTTGGCTAAACACATACCATGGTCAGGATAGACCTGGTGGCAAGGCAAATGATAAACAGTCAGCTTCGGTGTCGAACACTTAGTAATACTTGTTTTATAGGCAAGCAACCTATAGATATATAATTGACATAACACTATCTGGTAACACAAAACGCTTAACGCAAAACGCTGAACGCAAAACGCTTAACGCAAAACGCTGAACGCAAAATGCTTAACGCAAAACGCTCAACGCAAAACGCTTAACGCAAAACGCTGAACGCAAACGCTAAACGCTTTATTTTATATAAACTTGTGAACTCACCAATCCCGTGTTGACACTTTTAGTATGTTATTCTCAGGTAGCCGAGGCGGGCGCGCGGTATAGGATCATGCATTGTTTGAAACGCTTTTGTTTATGCAACCTGATTTTAAACTGTTATTATGGGGTTTTGAGTCGTCCTGCGTAATGCAACTTTTATCTCTTGGTTTTTACGCTTCCGCACTTAATTTCATTTAAACGTTTTTATGGTTTGATTATAACTAATGATTCCGATCCTGTTAGTTCACACCCTCTGACGGTAAAACTCCGTTAGTGGATTTTGAGGGTGTGACAGTAAGCAAGTAATCATGGCCATGGAAGAAGTCGATTTCATCGCTCGACAGAACAACGCTTTCAGCAATAATTACAATCCAGGATGCACCCGAATTTCAGCTGGAAAGACGGAGGTAACACTCAACCTTTACCCGGATTCGAAAAAAGAGCAATGAATCAACCCTTCCAGCCTAAACCTCAATTTCAAGATCAAAGTTCTAGTAGCCATCAAAACCCGAGCTACTCCAAGATCGAAGAAATGCTAATCCAATTAATGACCAAAACAAATGAAGTAGAAAAGAAAGCCGACTCAAGAGTCATTGATATCAGCGGAGTATTATTAAAGCATGAAGCCGATCTCAAAAGTCAACAAGCATCACTTCAGAACCTAGAAACCCAAATCGGACAAATTGCCCGACAATTATCCGAAAGACCACCTGGCACTCTTTCAAGCAACACAATCACCAACCCGAATGCAACAGCTAACACCGTTACACTCAGAAGCGGTACAACCACTGTTGTCACACCATCTTTAGAATCAGTTATGGAGAAAAAATCTCCTGATGAAACGCAGGAATGACTGACTCCAACAAACACAGTATAGCCTAAGGAGCCAGTCCGAACCTATGTTCCGCCTATTCGATACCCTGGAAGACTGAATCATGAACTATTGGAAGCCCAGTATGGGAAGTTTCTAGAAATCTTTAAGCAACTCCATATCAACATCCCTTTCGTCGAGGCTATTGCTCAGATGCCAAAATATGCCAAGTTTCTCAAAGAAGTTCTGACAAATAAAAGGAAGCTGGAGGAGCTCTCGCATGTCACCCTAAGTGAAGAATGTTCAGCTGTCCTCCAAAGCAAGCTACCGACAAAGATGACCGATCCAGGGAGTTTTACTATCCATTGTCTCATAGGAAATTTATCTGTTAGCAATGCCCTGGCTGACCTAGGAGCTAGTATTAATTTAATGCCTTATGCGATTTTTCCAAAACTAGGGATAGGAGAACCAAAGCCCACCCGCATGAGCATTCAGTTAGCTGACTGATCCGTTAAATACCCTCGGGGCATTGTTGAAAAAATGCTTGTCAAAATTGACAAGTTTGTTTTCCCAGTAGATTTTGTGATTCTAGACATGGAAGAAGACAGAAGTGTACCTCTAATTTTAGGAAGACCCTTTTTAGCCACCGCAAAGGCTATCATTGATGTTTGCACCGGCAAACTCACTCTCAGGGTCAATGACGAGGCAATCACTTTTGAAATAGGAAAATCCATGCAATATCCGCAACAGCACGATGCCACGTTATATATGTGTTGAAATCATAGACTCCATCGTAATTTGCTATATGCGAGATTCGTCCATTAATACTCCTTTAGAAACATAAGTCTTAGACAAAACACTCAACAAACCCATTTTAGAAGACGAAAATCTCAACAATAACTACGAAAAGTCAGAAATAATATACGAAATCATTGAAAACAATGAAAAATCAAAACCATCAATCGAAGAACCACCATCCTTAGAATTAAAAGAACTAACAAGACATCTCGAATACGCCTTTCTAGAAAAAGATTCTCAACTCCCAGTAATTATTTCATCTCACCTTTCTAAAGAAGAAAAAGACGAACTTCTTAAGGTTCTTAAAAACCATAAGAAGGCTATCGCATGGAAGATCATGGATATCAAGGGCATCAGTCCTTCTTTCTGTACTCACAAAATACTCATGGAAGAAGAATACAAACCCGTGGTCCAACATCAAAGACGTCTCAACCCCAACATGCAATACGTGGTGAAGAAAGAAGTAATCAAACTGCTTGATGCCGGATTAATCTACCCAATCTCAGATTCACCTTAGGTTAGTCCCGTTCAAGTAGTACTCAAGAAGGGAGGAATGACGGTCGTGATGAACGAGAAGGACGAATTAATACCAATGAGAACCATCACAGGCTGGCGAGTTTGCATTGACTACCGGAAGCTTAATGACGCCACAAGAAAAGATCATTTTCCGGGTACTTTCAGATTCCCATTGCTCCTGAGGATCAGGAGAAAACTACTTTTACATTTCCATATGGAACCTTCGCCTACCGAAGAATGCCATTTGGACTATGTAATGCTCCAGCCACCTTCCAGCGCTGCATGGTGGCCATCTTTCACGAAATGATCGAAAACTCTATGGAAGTTTTCATGGACGACTTATCAGTCTTTGGAAACTCTTTTGATCACTATCTGAAAAACCTAGACAAAATGTTAGCTAGGTGTGAAGAAGTAAATCTTGTGCTCAACTGGGAAAAATGCCACATTATTGTAAAAGGAGGCATTGTTCTAGGTCACACGATTTCTCAAAATGGACTAGAAGCTGATAGGGCCAAAATAGAAACCATATCCAAACTTCCGCCACCAACTTCAGTCAAAGCCATTAGGAGTTTTTTAGGTCACGCAGGTTTCTACCGCCGCTTCATAAAAGACTTCTCAAAAATCTCAAGACCTATGACCAAACTTCTGGAAAAAGACGCACCATTCGTTTTCTCTGAGGAATGTATTGAATCATTCAATACATTAAAAAACAAACTTGTCAATGCACCAATCATGACCACACCCGATTGGACTTTTCCATTCGAAATCATGTGCGATGCAAGTGACTTTGCAGTTGGAGCCGTGCTTGGCCAACGCAAAGAAAAACATTTTCACCCAATTTACTATGCAAGTAAAACTCTTAACGATGCACAAGAAAATTACACCACAACAGAAAAAGAGTTACTAGCAGTAGTATTTGCCTTCGAAAAATTTAGATCATACCTAGTTCTTTCCAAGACCATAGTTTACACTGATCATGCCCAATACGTTACCTCTTCAACAAACAAGATGCCAAACCCAGACTCATCCGATGGATCCTATTACTCCAATAATTTGACATCGAAGTCAAGGACAAAAAGGGAGCAGAAAATGTCGCCGCATACCACCTTTCGCGCTTTGAATGTCCAACTCCTGACAAATTTCACAAAAAAATATCAACGATAATTTCCCGCATGAAATTCTCATGCGCATTCAAGCATTCATAGAAGAGAAAGACGAAAGCCCTTGGTATGCCGACTTCGCAAATTACTTAGCCTGTAGGATCCTTAGAAAAGGACTTACCCACCAACAGCGGAAGAAATTCTTCTCCGATCTTAACTTTTACTTCTGGGAAGATCCATACGTGTTTAGGATAGGTGCGGATCAAGTCATTCGTAGGTGCGTAGCAGGCAAGGAGGCCTTAGACATTCTCAAACACTGCCATGAAGGACCAACAGGTGGACACCATGGTACCGCCACCACGGTCATGAAAGTGTTTGATGCAGGATTTTTTTGGCCCACTATATACAAAGATACACATACTTTGATCCAAGCATGCGATGCTTGTCAAAGAGCCGGGAACATCTCGTCAAAAAATGAGATGGCTCAAAAAGGCATTCAAATTTGTGAAATCTTTGATGTATGGGAATAGATTTCATGGGCCCATTTTCTAAATCATTCGGAAATAAATACATCCTTGTAGCAGTCGACTACGTGTCTAAATGGGTAGAAGCACAAGCTCTTCCCACTAACGATGCTCGATTAGTTGTACGATTTCTGAAAAAAGTTATTTTCAAGATTCGGTACTCCGAAAGCCCTAATCAGCGACAGAGGTACCCACTTCTGTAACACTCTGATGGACAAGGTCCTAGCACGGTATGGGGTCCATCACCGACTGGCAACACCATATCAACCTCAGACCAATGGGCATGTAGAAGTCTCGAATCGAGGAATTAAGAGAATTTTGGAAAGAAGTGTGGGGATGAATCGCAAAAATTGGGCAGAAAAGATAGATGACGCGTTGTGGGCCCTCAGGACGGCCTACAAAACTCCCATAAGAACGACACCCTTCAACCTCGTTTACGGGAAGGCATGTCATCTACCAGTAGAGTTAAAACACAAAGCCTACTGGGGCCTCAGAGCAGTGAATTTTGATCTAACGTCCGCCGAAGCAAACCGGGAAGATCAAATTCGTGAGCTCGAGGAACTAATAACACTGGCCTATGAAAATTCCTGGTCCTACAAAGAAAAGACTAAACGCATACACGACGCTCAATTAAAAGGAAACAAAAAATTTCAAACTGGCGACGGTATACTGTTGTATAACGCTCGTTTACGTCTTTTCCCAGGAAAACTGAAATCCCGGTGGACAAGTCCATACGTAGTTTAATCAGTTTTTGACTATGGAACAATCGAAATTTCAAATCCAAACGGCCAGAAGTTCAAAGTAAATGGACATCGATTAAAACCATACATCGACGGTCCACTAAAAGAAGTTTTGGAGGTATTAACCCTCCAAACTTTTTAAATAAGAAATTAAGGAAACAAGGTCTGGCCTAGACCTTCACAAGGCCTTGTAAATAATTGTATAAATAAAATAAAATAAATAAATAAATAAATAATAATAATTTTTGACAACCACGGGGGCGTGCCTTCAAAAGCACGGTCCCGTGCCTAAAAATGCGGGCCGGCATCTACGCTGCAAAAATCTCAGTCAGACTGGTTTGTAACAGAATTGTCAGAGTAAAAACACGAGGGCGTGCTTCTAACAACTCGGTACCGTGCTCGGTTTTCTGTTTGGTTATAAAAGGCACCTTGTGTCATTGCATTTCTTGCACAAACCAAAACCAAAACAAAAAACCTCTGAGAATTCAGCATGCCAACTGAGATGAGTGAAGCAATCCCCATTTCCTGACATCCGAGAAACGACACCCGCCATGTTTCAAAAACCGAGCTTTTCTTGAAACTCCAAGAACTCGTGAAAGAACTCACCAAAATGAACCTCCTTGCTGAGATGCGTCTTGTGCAACTCACCGAATCAATGGAAAACATGAAAATGGAACTCCGAGACATCAATGAACAACTCCAGTTTCAAGTTCTCGGTTTCACGTATTTTCCACCACCTGGACCATTCGGAGGAGGAGAGCCTTTCGGGGAAATCTAGGAAAGTTAATTTTCTGTTTTTTTGTATAAACAAGTGCATTAAGCACAATGTGTTAGGACTTCGGGCTTAACCCGACTATTTTTCTTTTCTTAGGAAACCCGGGCTTATCCCGTAACTGTTCTAGGACTTTTAATGAAAATTAATTTTTAGATGACCAAACTTCCAAATTATCACAATAAACGTCATTCTAAAAATTCCGGATCTTGAATCATGTGGAAAATCAAAAGGAAATTCCCTGTGACAAAAAACACGGGCCGTGCTTTCCTAAGCACGAGGCCATGGTCACCCCAGAATCTTCAGCATGATACGCGCTGACTTCATACAATTCTCTGACTTAGAAACATTTATTCCTGTAGCAGCACGGGGCCGTGTTTTAAAGACACGTGGTCGTGTTCAACTTTCCAGTCTCTATATAATGCATGCATAAATTCACTATTCCATTCACACCAAACACAAATTACCTAAATGGAAGGAAAACGGGTTGAATGGAGGCCAGTGAAAAAGGGGAAACAACATGAATCCTCCAACATTGAGGAGGAAATCATGAGACTCCAATGCATCATAAGAGATCAAGTTGAGAGCAATATGCAAACCGAGGCTCGAGTAGTCGAGTTAATCAACAAAGTCGACCTGCTTAGGTTCGAGAACTTCCATGTTGTGGATGGCCACCACTAAGATGTGACTTCCAAACTTAACTTTCTCAACCGAGAAATCGTTACGCTTAACAAAAATCTTGACAAACTTTTGGAAGCCAAACGAGCACCACCACAAATCCAGGACTTGTTCGGAAGTGGTGGCCGTTGAAGTTCTAACTTTGTTTCGCGTTGAAGTTGTTTCCGCTAGTACTATGTGTTAGGATCCGAGAGTTGTTGTTGTACTTTTCATTTCGTCTATCTTTAATTATGTCTTTAATTTTATGTTTTAATGAAATTTAAGATTTTTAATTACCATGTTAAAATAACCAGAAAATAAAAACCAGCTAACTAGTTCGACAAATAAACATAATCTAAATAACACTGTCTGCACTAATCAGCACGGTACCGTGCTTTTAATAGCACGGGGCCGTGTTTTTAGTCACAAAGAAGTTACAAGTTTTAAATGAATAAAATAACTTTCTCCAACCACCAACCCTAATAATCACTGCATTCTGATCCGAAAAACCGCCGACTATCCAACATTTTGCTATTTTCTTCATCAAATCTTCGATTCTAAACCTAAGGTATGTTAATTTAACAAATTGCATTTTTCAAATTCGTCATTCTAGGTTTATGTTAACCCAAAAATCGCTCAGATCGACCAATTCGGGTCAAAACCCGAAAAGAATATGGGTTAATTTTCTTGCATAGATTGTTGAATGATTGATGGTTAGGGTTTAACTGAAAGAAAAAAAATTCGAGTTTAGAGTTTTAGCATAAATACCCGACACACCATTAAACCTAATTTATATAACCGGTTGGAAACGAGGGTTCGAGTCTGTGAAAGTTAGTAATCAATATTAGAAACACGAGCCGTACCCAAGATAACACGAGTCGTGGTCAACCAAAAGTCAAACATCAAAGGAAATTGTATCAGAAGCACCAGCACGGGGGCGTGATTTTTTAAAGCACGCCACCATGCTTTGCTCTCTGTTTCAGCAAAATTGCAAATCTTCACGAATTTTGGCTAATTTGAGTGTAAATTGCAAATGGCCGAGTATGGGGACGAAGTTCTTGCATACCTAGTCTTCGGAAACCATAAGACAAAGGTCAAACATGCAAACACGCGATTAACTTAGCTAAACAACAGGTACCCCGAAGCCAATTTCCATGCGTGTGAAGAAACTCTGAGACACGTCAACCAATGGGACCGCTATCAAAACACTGTGAAGGGACCGTGGAGACGGGTTTTGGGCCAAACCGGGGAATCAGTGACGAAACTTACAAAAGAATTCTTGGCCTCGTTTAATATGAAGAAGAAAAAGTTTGACATGTGGGATAACGCGGCAATCGAATTCCAATGTGGGGGTGTATGGCATAAAACTTCTGTCACCCAACTAGGAGTTGATTTGGGAATTTACACGACCGAGGAGACCGACTCAGACATCTAGTACGATGCTAAAACCACATTTACAGATGAAGGTGATGATGATGAAGCTGAAGCAGGTGCCATAGGGAAGTAACTCTCCATTTTTACCCATAGTACTCAATTAGAATTTTTATATTTCCATGAATCTTGTCACATTGAGGACAATGTGAGATTCAAGTGTGGGGAAGGGAATTACTTGACCAATTTTTTGTCCAACTAATTATAACAATTCTCTAAAACAACAAATATTTTTGCAGAAAACAAAGATTATTCTAAACCTAAAAAGAAAACCAAGAAATTTTTTTGCATATAACCAATCATAAAGTGAAAAATTAGAAAGAAGTTTTGTAATTTTGAGAATAAATTTATTCAAAATATGGCGTTAATACCCAATTCCTCCGTTACTGTGAGATAAACCTCTTGCCATATAAATATTTTTCGGAGCTTTGAGTGAGTCATATGTTTCGTGTGATTTAGAACTTGTCGCAATTACTCATTTCAAGACCGCACGAAGAGTTGTATAAGGAAGAAGGTAATATTTACACAATTCCGTCAAACCCATTACCAAATTACAAAACCCAAAAACCCGATCACTTTACCATTTTTACGGGTAAAATACAACACTAGTCTTTTATCGGCAGACCCTAAAGAACTGGAAATGCATTCTTTCGATTTCAATTTCCTTTACTGCATACACTTCACAAAACCTAGGTTTCCTCCAGAACTTAGGGAGAGAATCTTTCTCTTTAGCAATGAGGTGATGAAAAAGTGGCGCCAAGACGAACAAAGGCCACCATTCTGTAGAATTTCCAAAAACGAAATGAAGAGAAGAGAAAAAAGATATGAACGATGCTTAGGTTGCAGAAACTAGTCCCACGAAGGAAGATGTAGAAAAAGTCAAACTCAGTCTCAGCATGAATATACCGAACTAATGAGGATGTGGGCTATTAGGCTCAAAGCCGAACGATCCATTAGAGTTGGAAGTTATATTCAGAACAGGATTGAGGAAGAATTGATCCACATCCTCGATAAAACTGGTCTTAACGATCTGACCTTAAAAGAGTCATTAGGTATATAAAAAAAACTCAGAGAAAAGGAGCTAACAATTGAAAACATCTTAAGACTCCCGACAATCAGTAGGAAGTTGTATTTACCATCCTCATTAACCCTTGAACCACCACAAAATACCAAACCCCCACTCACACAAAACCAAACCCTTTTACCTTATGATCTATGCAACCCTTTAAAAGGTGGAGATTTAAATTTGTTACAAGCTTATTTATCACATGTTACATTTCAACTAAGAGTGTTCACGTACATACATCACAGGTATGATCAGATATAAAACCGAGTGTGAGTGAACATTGTGAGAACGTGACGTTTTGCATAAACAGAAGCTCACAAAAACAAAAGTTCATTCTTAATTATCACTAAAATTTTGGTTATTTTGTTTCATCTTCTTGGAAGCCCATTTAAGGGATGGTTATAATCTAAGCTTGCTATTTTTAGAGGATATTGATAAGAAGATTGCTTGAGGACAAGCAATGTTCAAGTGTGGGAATGTTTGATGCACATAAAAATATACATCTTTTCGGCATCAAATAATCTCTAAAAATTGCAATTTCTGTCAAATAACATAGCATAAAAGACTACTTATCATAATAAAACATAATTTCAGGTGAAACCAAGCCCCAAACGAAGAAACAAGCAAAAAAGACGAAGAAAACACAAGAAAACAAAGAAACACGCCCCTATGCCTCAAGAAACACAAGAAAAGACAAAATCTGGAAGCAAAAGCACGGGGCCGTGCTCATCATGCACGGGGCCGTGAACGAGAATACAGAAAAGACAAAGTAGAATTGAGCACATGTCACTAAAAAGCACGGGTCCGTGCCTACCAACCACGAGGCCGTTGCCACCGCACAAAAAAGACAAAACAAATCTGGCACATGTCATAAAAATACACGGGGGCGTGCTCATCAAGCACGGGGCCGTGCCTCACAATCCAGAATGCCTATAAATAGTGGCTCATGTTGCACTCATTTGGTGTGCCTTGAAAAGATTTCTATCCGATTCTATCTTATAAAAACATACACTAACACTCACTTTAGAGATTTAGTGAAGAGTTTGAAGGCTTGGAGATCATCACCATCAATTATCATCATCAACAATCATTACCATCATTAAGAAGAAGGATTCATCTACATTTGGTTAGAATGTTCCAAGTTTAATCATATGTTGAAGTTATAACCTACATAAATCAACCAACGGGAGGTTGTGTGATGAACTACAATCACCCGAAGTTGTTAGAATTGGTATTTGAAAAATCGAAGTCAATCCTAGTCTTTCTACTTTACGAAACTACTTGCCAACTTAAATTGACATCAATGAGATGGTATGACATTAGGAAAGGGTGGACTTTAAAATGCTTATGTTATCTCCTTAGTGCCTAAGATGCTCACTTAAGGTTTAAGGAGCTATCTGTCATATATTGCTATGGCAAGTTTATCACATGTCCAAATATTAATTATCAATGTTAAAATGGAGTGGATTCTTGATCTTAGATGGTAACCTTCGCATAATTGAAAAAACTCGTTTAGAATTTCTTATCTTGGTCACCTATATATTATATATAAGTATTTACATTTTATAAAAAGTTCAAAATTTTTTTTACCCCAAATGATTAAAACCTCCGATTAAAGTAAAATAACGATTCATTATTAGAAACATTTGTGTCCACGGATTGATACTTGGTTCTTACCAATACTATTCTACATATACGATAGGTACACTTGCCTATTTTGTGTGTGTTTAATCTTTGTAGAAATCACTTTTATAAATTTAAAACACGATCTTGTGCAAAAGCAAATCATTTCATCCTTTCATATTTAACCGCACGCGCAGCACACATTAATTACACTCGTATGACGTGGATTTATTTTTTAAAACATAAATCAGAAGTTTTTGACAAATTTACTAATTTTTACACTATGATACAAACACAGTTTAAAACAAACATCCAAATTAATCGATCTGATAATGGGGGGAATTCTTTAACACCGCAATGATACAATTCTGTCAAGCAAAAGGAATAATTCGTCAAACATCTTATTCCTACAACCCTGAAGAAAACGGGACAGTTGAACGAAAAAACCGCATACTCATAGAAATAACTCGGGCCCTCCTAATTGAATCTAAAACCCCTAAATACTTCTGGCCTGATGCTCTCGCAACCGCCATATATCTTCTCAACCGACTTCCAACCGAAGCACTTAACCTAAAACCCCCTCTCCAAACACTTTCTGAATTTACCAAACTCCCACCCGCAATTACACTACAACCACGAATATTTGGGTGCTCTGTGTTTGTTTACATACCCAAAATAAATCGAGCCAAACTCGATCCTTGCGCGGAAAAATGTGTTTTTGTGGGCTACGATGTTAACCAAAAAGGATATCAGGTGCTATAGTCCAAAAAGACGTCATATGTACACTAACATGAACTGTGACTTCCTTGAAACCGAATTTTTCTATACATCCCAACACAATGGTCACGGGGGAGAAAGAGTATAATGACACATTGAGTTGGCTAAAATGGGTTCAAACTGGGCTCCATCAGAAGAAAAAGTCAATCGTGGTATCCAACCACCATCATCATTAGAAGATCATAGTACCCAAGATGAGTCACACACTTCACAACAACCTGGTGGACCAAAATTTAGTGCCCAAGACTAAAATTCTCCCAACCTACCATCCAAGGTAAATGACTCTCAAACATCGGAAAATATAACATATAAAAGATATCATGGAAATCGAACTAATGACATATCTGATAATCATGGGATAGAAATAGAACAAATAGTTCAGGAAGAAGAAACAGTGGATGAAGAACCAATACAAGAAGAAACAAGACAAGAAGAGACGGCCGAGAGATATGCTCTTCCACAAAGGGTCAACAGAGGCATCCCAGCAAAAAAGATATTCTCTAGAAAAACAATCTAAATCCTCTAGGTATCCCATAGAAAACATAGCTAAAGGAAACCTTTCCCAAGAAGCCAAAGCATTTACCTCTTCTCTATATGCTGCACAAATTCCAATTTCTATCGAACAAGCCCTAGAATCACGAAATTGGAAGAATGCAATGGATACAGAAATGGAGGTGCTAATGAAAAACAACACATGGGAAAAATGTAACTGTCACACCCCGACCAAAGGCGGCGGAACATGCAGGGGTGCAATCGATTACCCAAATACACAAGACACTATTTAAAGTGACAATATTTAATCAACTCATTTTATTTCATAAACCAATAAACAACACATCTCGATCATATAAACAAATTTGAAAACAAGTAGCAATCATATTTTTCGTTTTACTAATACCCTAATAGTCTTGGTAACGTATTTCGTCAAGTCCTCGAGTCAACAAAAGTCAAACCTGTAACATTTCATAAAATAAAGTTTGTCAACACAAAGGTTGCTGAGCAATTCATAAGTTTGAGCATATAGGTATATAGTAATAAAAAGCCACAAAACTTGTATACGAAACAATAAATATAAACATAATTTGGATAAAATCGCTATTAGAATTACGTTAGCGACACCTGCCATTAGCGAATACCAGATGGTTTAGGATTTAATAGAATATCGTTAATTGCATTACGTTAACGACACCGTGCTATAAGAGAATACCAGATAGTTCACGGATTTATAGACTTCCACCAACCAAAAGCGATAAACACATAGGCAAATAAGCATAGAACACCAAATCGAGCAAGTATTTAAGTATTGTATACAATCACTTTTGTGGATTTAAGATTCAAATAAATACAGCATTTAGTTTGATAAGTATGAAATGTCACCCCAAAACGAAAGATGGAAAAAAAGGGTATGAAAATACTCACCTCGATTGACGAATTGAGAAACTAATAAGTGATCGACATATAGAAAGCTTGTAAACGAAACAAACGAATCCGACTTTAAAGCTAATTGAAAACGAATAAATAAAATATAATAATGAACTTGAACTTTAGTTGAAACTACATTTAAAACATTGGACGAGAAGGTTCTGTTGTTAATCGGGTTACCGGTTAATTTTTTAATGATTAGGGACTCATACTAAATTGATAATTAAAATAAAATAATATTATTTTATTGGGCCTTTAAATAGCTAAACCAATATTAAAAGAAACAAGACGGGTTTAAATCAAGAGTTCGGCTTTATGAAAATGAATAGATAATAAAGTTTATAATAATATTATTAATGATAATGATAGTAATGATAATAATAATTCTAAAAAAATATGTTATATATATATATATATAGATGCATAAGATACCGATGCTAATAATAATAACAATAATTATTATTAATAATACTAATATAGTATGACACTAATAATAATAGTTAAAGAATAAAAATCCAAGTATAAATTAAAGCGTTGTTGATAAAAAAAATAATAATAAAAAGTAATATTGATAGTAAATAATGATACCATACTCGATGTTGGTTCGATTTCTAAACGAGTTCACAAAATAACTATATTAATATTATTGCTAGTAATTAATGATAAAATATGATTTTAATAGATAATAGTAATAATATGATATTTAATAATATTAATAACAACTTTAATATTTATAACAATAATGATTATAATAATAATAATATTAATAATAAATAAATATAATAGTAAGTTATATGTAATAATACTAATAATAATCTTCATGTATTGATGTTAATACTAATAGTAATAATAAATTTTTTAAGTATAAAAAGAAACAATACCAAAACCGATCTGGGATGAGACCCGAATCCGAGATCTCTAGTTTAATAACTAACGTACAAGCCAAACGAACCAAGATAAAAGTTGTTATTTAACCCATAAAGAATTAACATATCCTTTACTAGGATGTTCATCTTTTACCCAATTCAAAACAACTCAATACCCCTCCAACTCGTTTCCAAGAATATAACCGGAAAAAAAATAAAACCGAATATTAACAAATTAGATCTGGTAGCACTAAAGCCCAAATTACCTTACCTATTAGATGTTCACGAGTTATCGGAGGAAGGCTGCCGGGGATGAAGACACGGAGGGTCGCCGGAGCCAATTCCGGCTCCTCGCACCACCAATATTGGGTGTTTGCCAAGGGTGTTACAAACAACCCCCCTTTACCACCTGTAACATCTGGCTCCTCGCACCACCAATATTGTCCGCTCTTAGGCTATCCCACATCGGCCGTGGACAAGAGAGATCCTTGGTTCATAAGTAAATGTTCTGCCTCTTCAATCACCAACGCGTTTTGGGAATCAAAAACAAACCGTGAGCTCTTCGTGGGCAGAGCGGACAATATTGGTGGTGCGAGGGTCGGATGTAACAGGTGGTATCAAAGCCACTCTTGTGCCGTTTGGGATGATGGGACATGCTTTATCGAGGACGTTGAGTCCAAATGGGGGTTGTTTGTAACACTCTTGGCAAACACAACATCGTCCCACTCTTAGGCTATCCCACATCGGCCGTGGACAAGAGAGATCCTTTGTTCATAAGTAATGTCCTGCCTCTTAACATCACCAACGCGTTTGGGAAATCAAAAACAAATCCGTGAGCTCTTCTTGGGCAGAGCGGACAATATTGGTGGTGTGAGGGGCCGGATATTAGAGCCGGAGATAGAGAGAGCCGTAGGAAAGAGAGAGAGAGAGAGGTGAGGGTACGGTTTTCCGGTCGCCGAAAAAACGACCGGAGAGGGGAAGGAAAGGCTGAGGGTGTCGCCGGAAAACCTAGGGAGGGGAGGTGAGGGGTGGCCGGCGTCGGTATTACGAAGGAGGTGGGTGGCCTGAGCCGATCCCGGTCGCCGAAAAACGGTGCCGGAAAAACAAGTGGGGAAGATGGGGGCGGATGATGATGTTTATGTTAGGGTTAGGTTTTGTTTTCTGTTTATATATATCACATATTTACAATTAAAACCCTGTAAGTTTCAATCATGGTTTAATACGAGTTTAAAGGTTTCCAAAGCTTATAACGAGTTTTACGAAATTCAGTTAGAACCCCTTATGTTTTTTTTAACAACACTATATTATGCAAACATCGATTTACTTAAGATCGAGGTCTAAAATAATATTATATAATAATTAAATAAGGTTTTTTTTAAAAAATGTTGAGTCGATTTTACAAAATAAAAGTTTACAAAACTAATACAACTCGAGGCTCGAATTTGACGAATGTCACAATATCCCCAACTTTTTAGAAATTTTGTCCCGAAATTAAGATAAACTAGAAAAAAAATTACTAATGAATATTTCCTTTAGTAAGATAATTGCAAGAAAATTTTTTGACAAAAGAATAACGTTATTCCTTGGATGGCTCGAAAAAAACGCCACAAATGAGAACATAATAAAGGCACTTATATATAGGAAGTACCAGCGGCGTATCCACCATGCCCTTATCATAACTCGCATTTCTACCGTTTTTCAGCTTTCATCCTCGGGTCTGGTTATCGCACACAAGTGTACTTACTATGGCTTCCATACGTGGATTTCGATAATTAAGTATGCACCAATAATTATTTAGATCATCGTATGGTCCACATGGTTCGTCCCATTGTGTGGTTTAAAAGACATATTTATTTTAAAATCTTAAACATTAGAAACGCGCATCAATCTGTTGAATTTTACATATATTGTTAAAATAATACCCACAGTTGGAAATTTTAGGGTTGACCTGTAACACCCCGGATAAAGCAGAATACGCCCGGGTGCGACGTACAGATTGCTCAAACCACATGTGACATTATTGAGTGACAATAATACCATTAATTGATTTAACAACAAGTACACAAGTTTGAAAGTAAGAGAAATACCAAGGAAAATATAATAATAATTAACAAATTGTCCATTTATTAATATAACATAAGTTTCTAGTGTCTTTTCCATTTCATCCTCTAATAATTGTACCTGTAACATATATATAAAATAAAGTCAACTAAATGTATAGTTGGTGAGCTCATACAAGTTTTTATATACGTACATAAAAATCATACAATTCAATGAACAAGTGTAAATGAGCAAGTAAGGTCCTTTCCAACTGGGATTGTGCACCAGCGTACTCAGAAAAGCGCAAGTAAGGTCCTTTCCAGTTGGGATTGTGCACCAACATAAAAATCATACAATTCAATGAACAAATGTATTGAGTGCAAGGGGGGGGGGGGGCGTATGATCATACTATATTGAAGTAATCCATGTGCAAGTAATTTTGAGCAAGTAACAAGTAAACACACAAGTCCATGTAGTGAATTGCAGTTTGTAAATAATGAATAAACGAAATTGTAATTTGGATAGGATATATATGCTACCCCCAAAAGTAGTAAAAGAGTAAAAAGGGGGTGTGAGAAACTCACCTTGATGTTGAAGACAAACTTGAATTAAAACCGAAAGTGCGTAAATGAAATCGAAGCAATTGAACGTCACGAACTAGAATTAAAAGCATACAAATTAATATTAACTTACTACTTATAAAATGTAGATATTCATACAAGCACTATAAGTATTTTCTAAGTGATTCCTAGAATCCTTAGTATCCAAACAATCCCATGGATTATTAAAAGTTTTACTAAAGTTTGACTTTCGTTGACTTTTGACCAAAAGGTCTATGTTGTTGACCGTTGACTAAAAATATTGACCATTGACCAAAATAATAACCGTTGACCAAAATATTGACCGTTGACCCTAAATGTTGACCGACGACCAAAATATATACCGTTGACCCTAAATGTTGACCGACGACCAGTTCGTGGCTTTTGACCAATTATCTAGACTTAAAATAATCATAAGATATTCATAGTCGCAACCTAACAATTGATCATGTAATTTGCAGTTAATCATTTTTCATGCAACTCTATGACTAAGTCACACTTTTACCAATTTCATTCTTATAAGTAAGACCAAAAATTTAGTCAAATAATTTCAAGTTAACCAGTAAAGTCAAATTCCAATATAACATAACAATCTTTGTACAAACTACAACTATTTTTACCAAACAACATGCTGGATAAATTTGCGCAGGTTTTAAGTCACCAAAATCTATTTTTCTAACCAGTCAAAACATGCAAATAATTTACCAAATAATTCCCACAGATACATTCAAGTATTAGGAACAACATAAAAGTTTCTTGTAATTTTTCAACACTCATAAACATGATAAAAATTCATACACTACAGCACCCTATTTTCAGCTACCTTATCAGCACAACAGAATGTAAATATTTGCTAAAAAATCCATATATGTCCAATTGATGCAAGACCAATTGGATTGGATTCCTAATTCAACTTATAACATTCCATAAGTAGAATAACACCCATATCTATTGTCAATTTCATGTTATACAATTTACAACATAACTCGGAAAATTTCTCTTTCAATCAGGATTGCAACCTGATTTTGTAAATTAATAAAAACTAGTCAAACAAAGTCCAAAAATTATGATTCTTGACTTTTTTGAAAACTAGATACAAAGTACTTAATCATAATATCACAAATCAATCAGAAACACCAACGTATCATCAAATTATACAATCTACAATCTAAAATACAGAATCTGTCAACAAGAAGATTCAAACCATAAGTCACAAACATCATGATTTTTATATCCTTATGATCTTTAATCATCAAGGAACCATTTATTTATAACCAAATCTCATGGATTTCATTATTTTACTGATTTATAAAATAATATTTATGTACAAAAGGTTTCCATATTTTCTTTTATGACAAGACACACAATTTCTTTTAAAACCATTAACTTGATCATCTTTTTATTTATAATGATTACATGTGTTTGGATACTCAATCCCACAATCCCAAATCAAAGAAACATAAAACAAAATATATATTAACCATGCTTAATTACTTGGTTGATCAATGCTATATCACTATTTGTTCCAAAAATCACCCAACTTGATTATGATATTTTGAGAGTGTTTTAGAAAAATAAAATGTATGTGTGTGTGTGATGTGATATGGACGGACAAAAGGAAGAAAAAGAAAAGTTATAACCTTAATTTTTATTTACTCATCATTAACACAATCATTAAGACATAATTAATTTTATTAAACTTTAAGTTATGTAAGTTTTTATTACATGTGACATGTTACATTCTATTATAAATATTTTCTAGTAACCATATGTTGTGTACTAGTCTTTTTATTACTTGTCATGTAATATATCATAGGTTATGTTATTTTAGTTATTCACTTCTCCTACAACATATAAGTATACAACAATTAATCATATAGCATGTAACACAATTTCACCCACCATATATAATACATGTAACATATTATGTGTGACAAATTTATTATAACCTATCATATATAATAACATGTGTGACAAGTTTATTATTCTAGTTATCAATAACTAGTTACTCTCAGTTAGGTCACCAACGACACCACTGACTCAATATATGCATACATGACACTATATGCATGGGAGTTCATTAACTCAGTTAACAAAACTAACTGGGTTTACTGACACAGACAAAAGGATTTAACTAAAAATGTCGGGTGTCACATCGAGGATTAGAAATGTTGAGTGTATATTTTATTATGGAGTTGGATATTATAATATGTTTTTATACATATATTTATAAATAAAAACAATTTAAAACCACGGATTTTCGGGTTTGAAAAGTAACGAATGTTACATGACCCTTTTTAAATAAGTAGGAAAATGGAATAAATAATTAAGACATTAAAATCTTATAGTATAACCAAAGTGAAATAACTATTTTGGTTTAAATAAGTAAAGGCGATCGAATAAAAATCTAGGGTAGACAACTACGAACGAGAATTGAAGTTAAATGCCTCAGTGTGCAAGAATAAATAAATCATTAAAATCCATGGTTTAAAGTCGGGTCACTACATTAGTATAAGATCTGACGAATGAAAAAAAAAATTAATTAAGAGAACTCCGATAAATGGAAGTGAGAGGTCCAATAAAGGAAAACGAGAATCCAAAGAGTGAAAAACGAAAAATCCGAAAAAAGTAAATGAGAAACCCAATAAGTGAGTATATGAAGTTGGGGTAAACAATGTTACAATTCATAATAGTGTACGATGAGTTTCATACGTGAACAACTTGAGGTTAAAAGTAATTGAGAATTCGATTGCGTGAAATCACGAGAATGAGGTGAGTTTCTTTGGGTGACGCATACATGTATCAATATAAATAAAATAGTATTTGATTAACAACCAAAACAATCAATGAAATGTGATCAAACATGAATACGGCCACAATGTGAAATCATTTATATAATCGTCATTATAATAACGACTCTAATAGCGCCAAAACTTGTAGACAGCCACACATAGGCCGTTAATAGATTAGATGAAATGATATAGAATAATATATAGAATCTTGTTTACATAAATGCTCAACTATAAATATCAAAATTTATGAAATATTGTTTGAAAAATAAACAAAATTTTTAGCGAACTTGAGGTTACAAAAGTATTACACAAATTGTCATAGAATAACTTGAATTCGGTCAAAATCAAAACACCAAAATGAAATCTCATGTGCATAATATTGTCGTCGAAACATCTTATCAATGAAGAAAAATCGCAATTGTGTGACTCGAACTTATGACTAAATATGTAAATCACGTTTTATATGCTCATTGAAAATATAAGAATAACATCGAAAATGAAATCTCAAGTAAAGTCGTTTTATTGTTTCCAAGAAAATTAATACAATAAGACAAATATATCGCGGTAATGTGTAGTTAGAGAAAGATGTAAATCGTGATCAAATGAAATCTTCGCAAGTCAAATTTTTAAAAGAAATTGTATACATAAAGCGGTTTTGATGAAAAATATTTATGAAATGATGATTGCGATAATAAGAAGTAATAGTTTGCTTAAATCGTTATTGAGTTAAAATTTGTGTAACAATATAAAATATTTATAAACGCGTCCCAAAAATTTGCAAAACCATGGTCTTTGAATTTATGCAAGGTGATGAAACTTGAAATTTGTTACTAAATAAATCCCACATTCAACATTCAAAATGAAGCCTCGTATTTATAAAGTTACTAAGAGATTTATCACCTTAGGTGACAATATTTAAAATCTTGAAATAATACATATAATCATTTAATAATCTTTGAAAGCAAATCCTGATAATCAAAATTTTTGTTGTCATGACAGTACCGTATATATATATATATATATACATATTTAGGGTTTATAATTTAAAAGTGATTATTTGAACGCATGAGTTTGTTATAAATACACTAGTTGTATATACATAATAAATTTTTTTGGGGGAAAACGAAGCTTGTGTGTGTATGAAGGGGTTTTAGGCTTCGTACGGTGAATGGTTTGGAAGTTTAGTGGTAAGTGAGAGTGTTTAGGTCGGCTTGGATAGTTGAGTTTTCTTGAGTTGAATTGATGGGGTTTGTTGAGTTTTGGTCATTTGAGTGGGTTAGGCTTAGCTGATTTGTGTGAGTAGTGGTTGGGCTAATAGGTGAGGTTTGGTTTATTTGAGCTCGGGTTAAGTTGATAAGTTGGATAATTTGATCTTGACTAGTTTGGGTTGAGATTCGGTTTATACATGTATTTAGTAAGGAGTGTTTGGGTTGCCATTTTTATATCAAACTCTATGGTTGGATGGGAACGGTGTGGCGATATGGTTTATGACTCGACATAGTATGTGTCAAAGGGTTTTGAGTCTTAGTTGGGTAAACTTTGGATTGTATATGTTCAAAGCATTTGTGGGTGTGTTTGTCGATGTCTTTGAAGTATTAGGATAGTGAGTTTGATAAGTTTTCATGGCGTAGGTGTGTCGGCAGTTAGGGCATTTTTGTTGAGTTGATTTTTTGTATACCTTGGACTTGCATGGGGTTTGGGTAGGTGAGGATATAACTTGATGTGTTAGGTTTCGTTCATATTGAGGAAAGATGTGAGTGCTCGGGAAACTTTTAAAGTTGAGGGGTGGTTTGATTTAAAGCGATAGTTTGAGATGGGATACGGGTGTTGGGAACTTGTGGTTGTGTATAGGGAGATTTGTTTTTGACTAATAATAGGTATTAAATTGAAAATATCATAATTTATAAATAATGTTTGAAGCATCCATGAAAATTTTGATGATAAAATTACAAGTTAATATATATATATATATATATATATATATATATATATATATGAATATATATATTATATAAACAGAATTTTTGGAGATCCGAGCATGTGAATCACACAAAAACTTTTTATAAAGATTAAAATAAATTTTTTTCCTTATGAGGAAATTTAAAATACGTAAATTGAATGTTAAAATTTGTTATGAGGTCTCAATATTAAATGATGAATGTCGTTTTTGGGAATACAAAGTTGCGTAATGAAATTTTTTTTTATTATTATTTTTTTACCAAGTTTGTTATTTAATATCGTGTAGCGAAATATCGTGGTAAGTTAAAATGACCGGTATTGTAAATCGAGATATCAAGAGCAAACGATTTTGTCTTTAAAGTAAAATTTCTATGAAGTTTGCATGAGAGTTTCAAGAAGATTACAAGCTATAAGTTTATGACTTTCTTGAAAAATCATGGCAAAACTATCATAAGAATTTTAGAACGCGGAAAATCGTATGATGTAAATTTTTATCTGTGAAAACTTATAATGAACCAAAGATTGCATGATGAAAGTTGTTATGAAAATAAATTTAGGTAACGAAAATTTTTATCACGTGTATTATATAATGTGGTGTAATTTAAAATGTCGTGAGAAGTTTAAATAATTAAAATTTTGAAGTGATCGTCCAAAATAAACGGAATAGTTATACAAATAAAATTTTGTACGATGACTTTAAAGACAACTTAAAGTTTATACAATAGGAAATTTACTTGAAAAGTTGAGGTGAAATTTATCTTAAAACCTTCTTAATATGATGAAATTTATATAATAAGATTTTCGTTTGTAAATTTCTTAATGAAAATAAATGGCATATAAAAAATCATTATGAAGAGCTCAAACTCTATATATATACATCTATTTATTTATTTATTTATTTATTATTATTATTATTATTATTATTATTATTATTATTATTATTTTTTATATAACGAAGAGATTTTAATGAACGAAATTTGCAATAAAAAATTCTTGTGAAATCAAAATGAGATAATTGGTGTAAAACATTACCATATAAAATCGAGATATAAAAGAATTATTAACAATAAGAAAAATACAATATTTATGAATGAAGAATTGTGATAAGAATTTGTAACAAAATAAAGGAAAAATGGTTTAAATTCTTGAAATGTAATAATAATGTTTTAAGATTTTAAGGCGGAAAAATCGTGCATGAACCACCATGACTTGATATTCTGACACTAAAAACATTTATTACAAAAATACCATGTTGGAGTCTAAACATATGAAAGTACCACCGCGTCTTTTTCATGTCTTCGACTCAAGTAATGATTGAAATAAAAATAATAAATCAGAAATACAACGTCATGTCAAAACGTTAGTCGACGTACCACCGCAGTTCTATTGTTTTGACACCGAAAATTAGGGTGGCGAGCGGAACTCTCGCATTCGACTACTTAAAGTGGTCATCTCATAAGAGAAAATCTTTAAGGAGATTTGAACCAACGGGATCCAAGTTAAGCTCGTGATCAATAAACACAATAAAAACTAATGTTTTTGCGTTTTAAGGTGAGGATACCTTGGAGTACTACGAAAGTGTGTGCATGTGTATATTTATGATTTGATAAAATGAATAAGTATATAAATAAACAAGTGTATTGAACAATCAACTTGGGTAAACACGTATAGGAAACACGTATAAAAGTAAAGAATATACTAGGTCTTCATGTCTAACCACCTATCCTATTGTCTTGTGGCTCTGATACCAATCTGTCACACCCTGACCAAAGGCGGCGGAACATGCTCGAGTGCAACCGATTTCCAAAATACGCAAGACACTATTTAAAGTGACAATATTTAATCAACTCATTTTATTTCATAAATCAATAAACAAGACATCTCGTTCATATAAACAAATTTGGAAACAAGTAGCAATCATATTTTTCGTTTTACTAATACCCTAATAGTCTTGGTACCGAATTTCATCAACTCCTCGAGTCAAAAAAAGTCAAACCTGTAACATTTAATAAAATAAAGTTTGTCAACACAAAGGTTGGTGAGCAATTTATAAGTTTGAGCATATAGGTATATAGTAATAAAAAGCCACAAAACTTTTATATGAAACGATAAATAAAAGCCATAACTTGGATAAAATCGCTAATAGAATTACGTTAGCGACACCTACCATAAGAGAATACCAGATGTTTCCGGATTTAATAGAATATCATTAATTGCATTACGTTAACGACACCGTGCTCTAAGAGAATACCAGATAGTTCACGGATTTATAGACTTCCACCAACCAAAAGCGATAAACACATAGTTGTAAGGCACTTGTACATGAAACAATAAATAAAAGCCATAATTTGGATAAAATCGCAAATAGAATTACGTTAGCGACACCTGCCATAAGTGAATACCAGATGTTTCAGGATTTAATAGAATATCGTTAATTGCATTACGTTAACGACACCGTGCTCTAAGAGAATACCAGATAGTTCACGGATTTATAGACTTCCACCAACCAAAAGTGATAAACACATAGGTGTAAGGCCCCGTTACCGGTAACCCTACTTTAGTGTTGGATTTACTCATAAACGCGGTTCTAAATATCAGAGTTAATAAAATCACGGAATAATATAAAAGTCAACAATTCATTACAACATCCATAACGTGTCTTTCAAAAATAAAACATAAAACATAGCATTTCAAACATCACGACAATCTCCAGATGCCAGCCTCTTCGGATCTTGCCATGTGTCTTCCTCAAGCCAACTGCCTCAGTCGATTAGCCTGCGTGCATACTAAAAGTCAGCTACGCTGCGTGAGTTCTAGTTAATCATACAACATACAATACATTCACATACTAGCATATGCACCCGGAGGTACATACCTTCATATCTTCTTACACACTTACTAACATACGCACTTTCATTCATTCTTTCGTTCTTACTTACATACTTTCATTCATACATATACGTTTTAAATAGCATTCCGCCCTATAACCTTCGCCGATATTATTAGGGTCGGTTCCCTACGTTCGCCGATATTATTAGGGTCGGTTCGCTACATTCACCGATACTATTAGGGTCGGTTCCCTTCATTCGCCGACATTATTAGGGTCGGTTCCCTGCATTCGCGCTACTATAACATACATGTCATTTACATACTTTCCTTGACGATATGTGCAATCTCCGAAGAGCGTTCACGTACCATTAACATTTCATACATATATTGTTCATACATCATACATATTCATACATACGTCCTTCATACATCATACATATCAATCATACCTTTAACTAACACTTGAAGGCACATGCAATATCCGAAGATCGTTCACGCACCGTCAAGCAATCGTCATACATAAATCATACAAGGCATACATTTACCACCGAAGGTAAGTGTATTGACTATCACATCGAGTATGCACACAGCCTCGAAAACATAACAAGGAAGTGGGGCTAGAAACTCACCTCAATGCGGTTGCGTTCACCGTTTACGGTTATTCCCTTCTTGAGCTGTGCACGACTAACTGTATAATATTTATATGTATCAATAAACTATCACTACACATATCGTCTTTCTTGTTTAATTATTACCCTCAACGAACGGGGGTCCGGGGGGCAGCGCCCCTGGCAGCGGGGTTCTAGGGGCGGCAGCCCATAGTGGGGTCTAAGGGGCAGAGCCCCTGGCTTGGAAAAATTTTATTTTCATTAATTGTCTTAACACATTTTCCATTAGGATTTTGAATCATTAAATATTTTTCTACTTAAAGTCCAAGGGATTCTTTGTAATTAAATCATTCTTTTCTAAGTCCAGGGACTGTTATTGTCATTCTGTTAAACTTCTAATTCGTTACTGGTTCATAGAGAATTGGCTTATCTTAGCGAACTGGTTCCTATAACGAATTGAACCCTTTAACGAACTAGACTCCTTAACGAATCAGTCCATATAGCGAACCCGTCCAAGTAGAGAATTGGACTTTCTAATTCGTTATTTCTTTTAACGAACTAACTATCACGAATCAAGGGTAATTCGTTACCTTTTCCCTTAACGAATCAGACACGAACTAGAGCTAATTCGTTATGCCCCCCTTATACGAATCAACAAACGAATCACCTTTTAATTCATTAGGTTTCCATAGCGAACTAGGGTTAGGTCAGGGAATGTCAGAACATTCCCTGAAAACCTCGTACATGTTTTTCAGGCGCCGCCCGGAATACCGTAAAACTCACCGGAAAAACGTATTTTCATCGTTTTACACCGTTTTTCATCGTTTTTCGTCCCGTTCGACGCAGATCTGAGCTAGGGTGACCCCTAAGCTCATCTTAGGTTCGGTTTATACCCGATTCCACCCGAATCTCGTGACTTTAACGATATAACGGTGTCGGCTCGTCATTTTGTGATTATATACAACGGGTTTAAGTTCATACAATATCATACTATCATACCTTGTATCGGGATGGGTTCTTCTTCTATGTTTCGGATAGAGAGAGAGACTAGAGAGAGAGCTTAAGTGTGTGTTTTGGTGGTGTATGGAATATGTGTAAAATGAGGGAATTAATGGTGATTATGGTTTATATATTTAGGGATCATGGGCTTAAGCCCATGGTCTTTCTTTCTTTCTTTCATACCCAAGTCCATAACCCATATCCATTCACCCAACACTAGACCAACTCATATTCTATTCATATAAACCGATAACGACCCACTATGAAATAAACGAAATTTATTTTATTATTATAACCAAAAGTAGGATGTTACAAGTGTTCCCTCCTTAAAGAGGTTTCGTCCCCGAAACCTAACTATTACATAAACAAGTTCGGGTAACACTTGTGCATCTCATCCTCAGCTTCCCAAGTAGCATCTGATCCCTTGCGATGTTTCCATATCACTTTCACCAAGGGTATGACCTTGTGACGAAGTTGCTTCTCTTTGCGATCAACAATCCCTATCGGTTTCTCAATGTAGTTCAGCTGTTCTTCAACCTCAATGTCCATCAGTGGCACGTGAGACGTGCCATCAGCTAGACACTTCCTTAGATGAGAAACATGGAAGGTTGAATGAATTCTTTCTAACTCACCGGGTAAATCCAGCTTATAAGTTACTTCCCCCACACGATCTAAAATCTTAAACGGTCGAATGTACCTCGGACTCAACTTTCCTCTCTTCCTAAAATGAATTATTCCTTTCCATGGCGAGACCTTGAGCATCACATTGTCACCAACTTTAAACTCAACCGGTCGTCGCCGCTTATCGGCATACGACTTCTGTCTGTCTTGAGCAGCTTTCATTCTTGCTTTGATCTGGTCGAACCTTGAGGAGGTTTCTTGCACAACTTCTAGGCTTCCCATATCCTTCTGACCAATCTCTCCCCAGCATACTGTAGTTCTACAGCGACTTCCATACAACATCTCGAACGGTGGCATCCCAATACTTGAATGGTAGCTGTTGTTGTAAGAGAACTCTGCCAGATGCAGATGATCGTCCCAACTCCCTCCAAAGTCCAAAACACAAGCACGTAGCATATCCTCAATGGTTTGGATCATCCATTCAGACTGTCCATCTGTTTGAGGATGATACGCCGTACTGATGTTCAATCTTGTGCCCATAGCGTCATGGAACTTCTTCCAAAACCTCGAAGTAAAACGAGTATCTATATCAAACACGATCGATAACGGCACTCCATGCTTAGATACAACCTCTTTAATGAACAAGCTTGCTAACGTCTCTGACGAGATAGCCTCTCGTAAAGGCAGAAAGTGAGCACTCTTGGTCAAACGGTCCACAACCACCCAAATGGTATCATGATGCTTAGCTGTACGAGGTAGCTTAGTTATGAAATCCATGGTATCATGTCTTCCCATAAGGCTTCTGATGCTCTGCCTTGACTTGTAAACAAGTTAAGCACCTACTGACATAATCTACCACATCATTCTTCATTACTGGCCACCAATAGTCTCTTTTCAAATCTTGGTACATCTTCGTAGCTCCTGGATGAATTGAATATCTTGACTTATGAGCTTCATCTAAGATTCGACCTCTGATATCTCCATGGCGTGGAATCCACATGCGGTCAAACCTAGTCTTAACACCATGCGTTTTTTCCATCAACTCGTCTTGCTGATCAAAAATCCTTTCTTTCTTTACTAGCCCTTCATCTACCAGCACTTCAGACTGCACCTTGATGATTTCTTCAAATAAGCTTGAGTTCATAATTAGCTGATATGACTTTACTGTTGCAATGACTTCCTCATTCTTACAGCTTAGCGCATCAGCGACCACGTTAGCTTTACCAGGGTAGTACTTAATATCGCAGTCGTAATCCTTTTTCAATTCTAACCATTTTCTCTGCCTCATGTTCAATTCCTTCTGCTCGAAGAAGTACTTTAAACTCTTATGATCTGTGTAAATGGTACACTTAGTACCATACAGATAGTGTCTGCATATCTTGAGAGCATGCACTACCACTGCTAGCTCCAAATCATGCGTCGGATAAGTACTCTCATGGACTTTCAACTGTCTAGATGCGTAAGCTATCGCCTTTCCTCGTTGCATCAACACGCAACCTAACCCACGATGCGAAGCATCTGTACAAACAACCAAATCCTCGTCACCATCGGGTAAAGCAAGGATTGGAGCTTGCGTGAGTCTCTTCTTTAACTCCTGAAAAGCCTCTTCCTGAAACTTACCCCAACTTAATACTATCGACTTTCCGGTCATACTGGTCAAAGGTGAGGCTATCTTGGAGAAACCTTCGATGAATCTCCTATAGTAGCCAGCTAACCCTAAGACGCTTCGTATATCAGTCGGGTTCTGCGGAGTCTTCCAATTGGTTATCGCCTCAATCTTAGCTGGGTCCACAGTAATCCCTTCCGGATTGATCACGTGACCTAGAAATTGCACTTCTCGCAACCAGAACACACATTTTGAAAACTTAGCATACAACTTCTCTTTCTTCAGAGTCTCCAACAGACGCTCAGCATGATCAGACTCACTTTTGGAATAAATCAATATATCGTCAATGAAGACAATAACCGACTTATCCAACATTGGCCGACACACCCTATTCATTATATCCATAAATGCTGCGGGAGCATTCGTTAGACCGAATGACATTACGAGGAACTCGTAGTGTCCATACCGCGTCCGAAACGCTGTTTTAGGGATGCCTGCCTCTTTTACTTTCATCTGATGATAGCCTGATCTAAGATCTATTCTTGAGAACCAACTTGACCCTTGCAGTTGGTCAAACAGATCGTCAATCCTTGGAAAATGATATCTATTCTTTACCGTAAGCTTGTTCAACTCGCGATAGTCTATGCACATTCTCATACTTCCATCTTTCTTCTTCACGAACAACACTGGCGCCCCTCAAGGAGAAACACTTGGTCTTATGAAACCTTTGTCGAGGAGTTCTTGCAGTTGGGACATCAATACTTTCATCTTAGACGGCGCTAGACGGTAAGGCGCTTTCGCTACGAGCTGGGCTCCTGGTACTAAGTCTATCTGTTGTTCTATCTCTCGCTCCGGTGGCAACCCCGGAAGATCCTCAGGAAATACTTCTGGGTAATCGCGCAATATAGGAACATCTTTCATTTCTTTTGTCTCAGCCGTAGTGTTGACAACATACGCCAGGTAGGCACCACACCCTCTTCTTAATAACCGGATTTTATCATCGAAATGACGTTAAGCCCTGAACTTTCCTTATCACCATAAACCGTCACTGCACTGCCATCCAAGGACTTTAGCTTTATTATCCTACTCTTACATACTATCTGAGCTTCATACTCGGACAACCAATCCATTCCCAAAACTACATTGAACCCTCCTAAGGTCATGACATACAAGGTAACAGGGACTCATGTCCTTCTAATTCTATCTTACAGTCCTTAACCATTTTCGTTACTTTCACCGAGGTCTCACTAGCGGTTTCTACTACGAAGGTTTCACACACTTGGCAACATTTCATTTTAGCTAGTTTACTAAATTTCGTAGCTACAAAACTTCTATTCGCACCCGAATCAAATAATACTGAAGCAGAAATACCGTTTACTAGGAACGTACCAGTCACAACATCAGGAACCTGTCTAGCTTGTTCATGGGTCAGCATGTAGGCTCTTGTTCTCGGCCTCGCTTGATCAGCATCTTTCTTCTCACTCCTTCCTGCATCACCACTCGTACAAGTCCTCGCCAAGTGACCCGTCTGTCCGCACTTATAACACGCGGGCTTCGCATAGCAATCTTGGGCAAAGTGCCCCATCTTACCACATTTGTAGCAGGCATTCTACACTCCCCACCATGGGACTTCCCACACTTGCGGCACACCTCAGACCCAGTGCCCCACTTGCACTCTCCAGCGTGCATCTTTCCGCACGTCCTACATGACCTTTTCTCCCACACTCTCGGTTGCTTGTTCTTGGGATTCCACATCTGAGAACCAGGTCGTTTGGCAGGCGCGACCCACTTCTTCTCCATCTTCTCATCCATAGCCACCTCATCTGTCAAGTCCTCATAAACCGTTTCTGCGAGCCCCACAGCAAAATCAAAAGTACCTGGTCTACCAGACTTGGCCAAGACACGAACATTCTGTGGCAGTCCCCTGAGGTAGCATTTGATCCGCTTGGCCTCGGTGTTCACCAAGTCTGGCACCAACCTTGACAGACGATTGAATTCAGTGAGGTATTCTCGGTGCTTCATCTTACCCGCCTTCAGAATCAAGAAATTCATCTCAACCTTCTCTATCTCAGCATCAGCACAGAATTGTTTCATCACTAACTCCTTCAGATCGTCCCATCTCAAGGCCATGACCTCTTCTCGACTCTTCCTTTGCTCAACTGTCTCCCACCAGTACATCGCCTCCTCACCGAATGATTGGGTAGCATACCCCACAGCTTGGTCGGGACGGCATTCGCTAATTCGGATAGTTTTGTCCATCGTAGTTATCCATTGGAGAGTAGCGATTGCGTCTTCCAAGCCATTTAGCTTTGGTGGATCACAGCCATTGAAAGACTTATAGTTGCACCCACCTCGGCCCTTTTTCTTGTCATCAACCTTCACTGACTTTACCACACTTGATTCTTCCCCCTCCCCTTCATCATTTTTCTTACCATCTCCTTCCGCCCTTTCAGCGGTTCTTTCAAGGCCTCCAGCAGACCCTTCAGCATTCCATTTCTTCGCAGCAGCTGCTACTGCCTGAGCAATGGCAGCTTGAACAACAGGGTCAAGTTGATACCCTTCGTTGTTACTCGGATTTCCACCGGATGCACTTCCTTTGCCTTCATCGTTAGCAGTGGCCTCTACTGACGGATCTCGGGCAACACGTGGCCTACCATGACGTCCTGTAGGCCCTCCTTTTCCAGCAGCTTTCTTAGCTCCAGTCATTCGTATTCTATAAGGAAACACAAACGTCATCACTTAAAGAACCATCTAGTACAAGGATAGTAAGGCTAACAGGTAATAACAGTGGCCAACTGTGATTAGCTGATCACGTTACTTTCCGTGTCCTATACACTTCCTCTTATGAGTCTATTTCTGATAGTTCTATTTCTAACAGTTAGACAATCAAACAGTTCATATCATCACATACCCTATCCCTAGCAATTAAGATAGCATTTATACACTCTTTATTTAGCTACTACGCAAACATTTATTCATTATTCTACTTTACATGTGAATTTAATCATATACTTTACCTTTACTTAGCTTGCTTGAGTGACACATGGCATTCTCGTACTGGCATCTTCTTTCTTTCCTTACCTTAATCCCATTCTCTGTTCGAGTCTAAGCATGTAGGATGCTTAAATCACTCGAACTTTGCTCTGATACTAACTTGTAAGGCCCCGATACCGGTGCATCACATTTGGACGTTGGATTTACTCATCAACATAGTTCAAATAATCAGAGTTAATAAAAACATTCGCAGAATATGAAGGGTCGGTTCCCTTCATTCGCCGACATTATTAGGGTCGGTTCCCTGCATTCGCGCTACTATAACATACCTGTCATTTACATACTTTCCTTGACGATATGTGCAATCTCCGAAGAGCGTTCACGTACCATTAACATTTCATACATATATTGTTCATACATCATACATATTCATACATACGTCATTCATACATCATACATATCAATCAAACCTTTAACTAACACTTGACGGCACATGCAATATCCGAAAATCGTTCACGCACCGTCAAGCAATCGTCATACATAAATCGTACAAGGCATACACTTACCACCTAAGGTAAGTGTATTGACTATCACATCGAGTATGCACACAGCCCCGAAAATATAACATGGAAGTGGGGCTAGAAACTCACCTCAATGTGGTTGCGTTCACCGTTTACGGTTATTCCCTTCTTGAGCTGTGCACGACTAACTGTATAATAAATATACGTATCAATAAACTATCACTACACATATCGTCTTTCTAGTTTAATTATTACCCTCAACGAACGGGGGTCCGGGGGCAGCGCCCCTGGCAGCGGGGTTCTAGGGGCGGTAACCCATAGTGGGGTCCAAGGGGCAGAGCCCCTGGCTTGGAAAAATTTTATTTTCATTAACTGTCTTAACACATTTTCCATTAGGATTTTGAATCATTAAATATTTTGCTACTTAAAGTCCAAGGTCTTCTTTTTGATTAAATCATTCTTTTCTAAGTCCAGGGACTGTTATTGTCATTCTGTTAAACTTCTAATTCGTTACTGGTTCATAACGAATTGGCTTATCTTACTGAACTGGTTCCTATAACGAATTGAACCCTTTAACGAACTGGACTCATTAATGAATCAGTCCATGTAGCGAACCGGTCCAATTAGCGAATTGGACTTTCTAATTCGTTATTTCTTTAACGAACTAACTATCACGAATCAAGGGTAATTTGTTACCCTTTCCCTTAACGAATCAGACACGAACTAGAGCTAATTCGTTATGCCCCCTTATACGAATCAACTAACGAATCACCTTTTATGTTTCCATAGCGAACTAGGGTTAGGTCAGGGAATGTCAGAACATTCCCTGATAACCTCGTACATGTTTTTCCGGCGCCGCCATTGCCGAAATATCGTAAAACTCACCGGAAAAACGTATTTTCACCGTTTTACACCATTTTTCATCGTTTTTCGACCCGTTCGACCCAGATCTTAGCTAGGGTGACCCCTAAGCTCATCTTAGGTTTGGTTTATACCCGATTCCACCCGAATCTCGTGACTTTAACGATGTAACGGTGTCGGCTCGTCGTTTTGTGATTATATACAACGGGTTTAAGTTCATACAATATCATACTATCATACCTTGGATCGGGATCGGTTCTTCTTCTATGTTTCGGCTAGAGAGAGAGAGCTTAAGTGTGTGTTTTGGTGGTGTATGGAATATGTGTAAAGTGAGGGAATTAATGGTGATTATGGTTTATATATTTAGGGATCATGGGCTTAAGCCCATGGTCTCTCCTTCTTTATTTCATACCTAAGTCCATAAACCATATCCATTCACCCAACACTAGACCAACTCATATTCTATTCATCTAAACCGATAACGGCCCACTATGAAATAAACGAAATTTATTTTATTATTATAACCAAAAGTAGGATGTTACAATAGGAAAATAAGCATAGAACACCAAATCGAGCAAGTATTTATGTAATGTATACAATCACGTTTGTGGATTTAAGATTGTAAATAAAGCATTTAGTTTGATAAGTATGAAATGCCACCCCAAAACGAAAGACGGAAAAAGGTGTATGAAAGTACTCACCTCGATTGACGAATTGAGAAACTAATAAGTGATCGACACATAGAAAGCTTGTAAACGAAACGAATGAATCCGACTTGAAAGCTAATTGAAAACGAATAAATAAAATATATTAATGAACTTGAACTTTAGTTGAAACTACATTTAAAACATTGGACGAGAAGGTTCGATTGTTAATCGGGTTACCGGTTAATTTGTTAATGATTAGGTACTCTGTAAGGCCCCGAACCCGGTGACCCTACTTTAACGTCGGATTTACTCATAAACACAGTTCTTCAAATCAGAGTTTATTAAAACTTTTCGCGGAATATAAAACATCAATCATTTGTTACAAAACATTAAATCTTTTCTTTGATACCATGACACAAAACTTTATATTTAAAACATCTTTACTTCTTTCTTCAGATGCCAGCCGTCCAATCCATGCCGTGTGTCATCCTCATGCTAACTCTGTAATCAGCTCACCTGCGTGCATACTAAAAGTCAGCTACGCTGAGTGAGTTCTAGTTAACCAAGCAACTTATCATACAACCACTACATGCATCATATACGTATCCGCAGATACGTAGTCCACTATCTAACCTGCTTACATTACCACTTAGCCTCTTATTTACGCCTACCACTTTGCCACCTTGCCACTTTAATAACGTGAATCGTTATGCCACTTTAATAACGTAAAACGTTATGCCACTTTGCCACTTTAATAACGTAAAACGTTATGCCACTTTGCCACTTTAATAACGAAGGCACGTATAGGCTTACCCTACCACGTACTATCGTTATGCCACTAACACTCTTACTAGACTCTTGCCACTTCTAACACGCTCTACCTCTACTTGTCTACAACACGCTTCATATCATTTACATAATAAGCAAGTCACATCAACAATCATACGCATATAATAACGATGGCACGTACAGGCTTTCCCTATCACGCGCTCACGTTATGCCACTAACACCCTTACTAGACTCTTGCCACTTCTAACACGCTCTACCTCTACTTGTCTACATCACACTTCATATCAGTTCGGTATTTACGTAATAAACAAGTTACATCATATCATTCATACACACTATCAACCACTTGGAATCTACTATCCTTGGCGATACGTGCAATATCCGAAGATCGTTCACGTACCGACAAGCATTATAAAATATATACCTCGTATAACATCTATAGCATACATACACACTAATAACCACTTGGCAATCACTGTCCTTGGCGATGCGTGCAATATCCGAAGATCGTTCACGCACCAACAAGTATTATATAATAGCTACCTCGTATAACATCTATAGCATACACTTACCACTTAAGGTAAGTGTATTAACACTTCACATCGAGTATGCACACAGCCCCGAAAACATAACAAGGAAATGGGGCTAGAAACTCACCTGAATTCTGCTTCTTCCTCTGGTAGCTGTAAAGCCCTTCTTTAACTGAGCTCGGCTGACTGTACAAGTTACACGTATCAATACTCGTCTGATCTAATCTGGTGGCCTAGTATTAGCTTACTTTAACTTATCGCTTTATAATTTATTTTCTAATCAAACTTGGCTTTAGGCGAAGTTAACCCTCGGGCGAACTTAGCTTTAGGCGAAGTTAAACCTCAGGCGAACTTAGCTTCAGGCGAAGTTAAACCTTAGGCGAACTTGGCTTCAGGCGAAGTTATCCTTAGGCGAACTTGGCTTCAGGCGAAGTTAAACCTTAGGCGAACTTGGCTTCAGGCGAAGTTAAACCTTAGGCGAACTTGGCCGTAGGCGAAGTTATCCTTGAAGGCGAAGTTACGCTTGAAGGCGAAGTTCATCAGGCGAACTTAATCTTGCAGGCGAAGTTATCGCGCTGCAGATCTGTTTGCCCATAAATCCTTCGTTTCTTAGCCAAATAACTCGATTTTGGTACCCACGGAATCGTATGATCGGCGCCTACAAATCCCAACCATCAAATCGGCCTAAAATCGACGTTTTAGGGGTCCGATTTGGGCAGTTTGGGTTTCGGGTCCGGTTAACCCATCCAATCCTAACCATTTTCAGTAATATTAGCTTTGTTGGATTTGTTCTTACCTTACCAACTCAGATCTATCAACAAAATCTCGGGTCTCGGCTTCGAATCTTGATCGGTTAGAATGTGTGTGTTTTGAGTGTGTGAAGAAATAGATGTAAAATGAAGATATTTTTGGGGTTTTGGGGGTATTTATATCCCTGAAATCCCATTCTCATTTTTAACCCATCTCAATTAATCCAAATCCATAACCAACGTCCATTACCCGACACTAGCCCGACCCATACCAACTCCTATTCTTTTATTTATTTCCTGATAACCCGAGTAAACTTTCCCTCTATTATTAAGTAATATAATTAATACTATCTTGAAATTTCGGGATGTTACAAGTCTTCCCTCCTTAAAGAGGTTTCGTCCCCGAAACCTAACTTATTCCCTATAAAAGGAAAACTTCTTATATTTACACGCTTTATTGAATCGCCTTCGTTTTCTGAGTTATCCCTCTTACTCCTGACTTGTAGTCATCGAGCGGTGATCATGTGTTTTAGCTATTACGGCAGCTTGTCCATGAAGCCCTCGATGTACCAAGTCTCGTATCGCCTTCCCGAGGAACCTTGTTTTATATAATAACGCTAGCTCCTAAGGCGACGCTTTACCATCACACAACTATTTATTATAACCAACATGCATTCAAGTTAAATTCATAGATCGTTCATACAAAAGCACAAGAAGTCACAAGTACCTCATAACATAAAAGGAAATCATTCAAGCTTGCTAAACAAACATAGGTTCAACTGTAACATAAAACACTCTTTAACTACTAAACATAAAACAGCTGTGACATGCCACATATTCTTCTTAAAGGGACAACACAAACATCATCACTCGAGGAACTATTTAGTACAAGGATAGCAAGGCTAACAGGTAATAACAGTGGCCAGCTGTGACTAGCTGATCACGTTGCTTTCCGTGTCCTATACACTTCCCTTTATGAGTCTATTTGTGCTGGTTCTACTTAAGCAGTTAGTCAAATCAAACAATCAATTATTCCTATCCCTATCGTTCACATATCTTTTCTTTCTCATTAACATATATCATTTAATCATACACTTTACCTTTACAGATCTTGCTTGAGCGACACATGGCATTCTTGAACTGGCATCTTCTTTCCTTTCTTACTTAAATCCCATTTTCTGTTCGAGTCTAAGCATGTAGGATGCTTAAATCTCTCGAACTTATGCTCTGATACCAACTTGTAAGGCCCCGAACCCGGTGACCCTACTTTAACGTCGGATTTACTCATAAACACAGTTCTTCAAATCAGAGTTTATTAAAACTTTTCGCGGAATATAAAACATCAATCATTTGTTACAAAACATTAAATCTTTTCTTTGATACCATGACACAAAACTTTATATTTAAAACATCTTTACTTCTTTCTTCAGATGCCAGCCGTCCAATCCATGCCGTGTGTCATCCTCATGCTAACTCTGTAATCAGCTCACCTGCGTGCATACTAAAAGTCAGCTACGCTGAGTGAGTTCTAGTTAACCAAGCAACTTATCATACAACCACTACATGCATCATATAAGTATCCGCAGATACGTAGTCCACTATCTAACCTGCTTAAATTACCACTTAGCCTCTTATTTACGCCTACCACTTTGCCACCTTGCCACTTTAATAACGTGAATCGTTATGCCACTTTGCCACTTTAATAACGTAAAACGTTATGCCACTTTGCCACTTTAATAACGTAAAACGTTATGCCACTTTGCCACTTTAATAACGAAGGCACGTATAGGCTTACCCTACCACGTACTATCGTTATGCCACTAACACTCTTACTAGACTCTTGCCACTTCTAACACGCTCTACCTCTACTTGTCTACAACACGCTTCATATCATTTACATAATAAGCAAGTCACATCAACAATCATACGCACATAATAACGATGGCACGTACAGGCTTTCCCTATCACGCGCTCACGTTATGCCACTAACACCCTTACTAGACTCTTGCCACTTCTAACACGCTCTACCTCTACTTGTCTACATCACACTTCATATCAGTTCGGTATTTACGTAATAAACAAGTTACATCATATCATTCATACACACTATCAACCACTTGGAATCTACTATCCTTGGCGATACGTGCAATATCCGAAGATCGTTCACGTACCGACAAGCATTATAAAATATATACCTCGTATAACATCTATAGCATACATACACACTAATAACCACTTGGCAATCACTGTCCTTGGCGATGCGTGCAATATCCGAAGATCGTTCACGCACCAACAAGTATTATATAATAGCTACCTCGTATAACATCTATAGCATACACTTACCACTTAAGGTAAGTGTATTCACACTTCACATCGAGTATGCACACAGCCCCGAAAACATAACAAGGAAATGGGGCCAGAAACTCACCTGAATTCTGCTTCTTCCTCTGGTAGCTGTAAAACCCTTCTTTAACTGAGCTCGGCTGACTGTACAAGTTACACGTATCAATACTCGTCTGATCTAATCTGGTGGCCTAGTATTAGCTTACTTTAACTTATCGCTTTATAATTTATTTTCTAATCAAACTTGGCTTTAGGCGAAGTTAACCCTCGGGCGAACTTAGCTGTAGGCGAAGTTAAACCTCAGGCGAACTTAGCTTGAGGCAAAGTTAAACCTTAGGCGAACTTGGCTTCAGGCGAAGTTATCCTTAGGCGAACTTGGCTTCAGGCGAAGTTATCCTTAGGCGAACTTGGCTTCAGGCGAAGTTAAACCTTAGGCGAACTTGGCTTCAGGCGAAGTTAAACCTTAGGCGAACTTGGCCGTAGGCGAAGTTATCCTTGAAGGCGAAGTTACGCTTGAAGGCGAAGTTCATCAGGCGAACTTAATCTTGCAGGCGAAGTTATCGCGCTGCAGATCTGTTTGCCCATAAATCCTTCGTTTCTTAGCCAAATAACTCGATTTTGGTACCCACGGAATCGTATGATCGGCGCCTACAAATCCCAACCATCAAATCGGCCTAAAATCGACGTTTTAGGGGTTCGATTTGGGCAGTTTGGGTTTCGGGTCCGGTTAACCCATCCAATCCTAACCATTTTCAGTAATATTAGCTTTGTTGGATTTGTTCTTACCTTACCAACTCAGATCTATCAACAAAATCTCGGGTCTCGGCTTCGAATCTTGATCGGTTAGAATGTGTGTGTTTTGAGTGTGTGAAGAAATAGATGTAAAATGAAGATATTTTTGGGGTTTTGGGGGTATTTATATCCCTGAAATCCCATTCTCATTTTTAACCCATCTCAATTAATCCAAATCCATAACCAACGTCCATTACACGACACTAGCCCGACCCATACCAACTCCTATTCTTTTATTTATTTCCTGATAACCCGAGTAAACTTTCTCTCTATTATTAAGTAATATAATTAATACTATCTTGAAATTTCGGGATGTTACATACTCATACTAAATTGATAATTAAAATAAAACAATATTATTTTATTGGGCTTTTTAATAGCTAAACTAATATTAAAAGACACAAGACGCGTTTAAATCAAGAGTTCGGCTTTATGAAAATGAATAGATAATTAAGTTTATATTAATATTATTAATGATAGTGATAGTAATGATAATAATAATTCTAAAAAAATATGTTGTATATATATATATATATGTATGTATAAGATAACCATGATAATAATAATTACAATAATTATTATTAATAATACTAATATAGTATGATACTAATAATAATAGTTAAAGAATAAAGATCCAAGTATTAATTAAAGCGTTGTTGATAATAATAATAATAATAATAATAATAATAATAATAAGTAATATTGATAGCAAATAATGAGACCATACTCGATGTTTGTTCGATTTCTAAACGAGTTCACAAAATAACTATATTAATATTATTTCTAGTAATTAATGATAAAATATGATTTTAATAGATAATAATAATATGATCTTTAATAATATTAATAAAAACTAAGTATAAAAAGAAACAATACCAAAACCGATCAGGGATGAGACCCGAACTCGAGATCTCTAGTTTAATAACTAACGTACAAGCCAAACGAACCAAGAAAAAATTGTTATTTAACCCATAAAGAATTAACATATCCTCTACTAGGATGTTCATCTTTTACCCAATTCAAAACAACTCAATACCCCTCCAACTCGTTTCCAAGAATATAACCGAAAAAAAAATAAAACCGAATATTAACAAATTAGATCTGGTGGCACTAAAGCCCAAATTACCTTACCTATTAGATGTTCACGAGTTGTCGGAGGAAGGCTGCCGGGGATGAAGAAACGGAGGGTCGCCGGAGCCAATTCCAGCCGCCGGAGGCGCGCCAGAATTAAAAGTGAGGGAGAGAGTTAGACGGAGTAAAAGAGAGACAGGAGAGAGGGAGAGCGAGACAGAGTGAGAGCAGAGAGGGAGAGAGACAGAGGGAGCTGGAGATAGAGAGAGAGAGGGAGAGCCGTAGAATAGAGAGCGAGAGATAGAGAGAGCCGGAGATAGAGAGAGCCGTAGGACAGAGAGAGAGAGAGAGGTGAGGGCACGGTTTTCCGGTCACCAAAAAGCAACCGGAGAGGGAAAGGAAAGGCTGAGGGAGAGGGTGTCGCCGGAAAACCGAGGGAGGGGAGGTGAGGGGTGGCCGGCGTCGGTATTACGGAGGTGGTGGGTGGCCGGAGCCGATCCCGGTCTCCGGAAAACGGCGCCGGAAAAACAAGAGGGGAAGATGGGGGCGGCTGATGATGTTTATGTTAGGGTTAGGTTTTGTTTTGTGTTTATATATATATATATATATATATATATCACATATTTACAATAAAAACCCTCCAAGTTTCAATCATGTTTTAATACGAGTTTAAAAGTTTCTAAAGCTTATAACGAGTTTTACGAAAATCAGTTTGAACCCCTTATGTTTTTCTTAACAACACTATATTTTGACAAACATCGATTTATTTAAGATCGAGGTCTAAAATAATATTATATAATAATTAAATAAGGTTTTTTTAGAAAAATGTTGAGTCGGTTTTAGAAAATAAAAGTTTACAAAACTAATCCTCTAGGTATCCCATAGCAAACATAGCCAAAGGAAACCTTTCCCAAGAAGCCAAAGTGTTTACCTCTTCTATATATGCTGAACAAATTCCAATTTCTATCGAACAAGCCCTAGAATCACGAAATTGGAAGAATGCAATGGATACAGAAATGGAGGCGCTAATGAAAAACAACACATGGGAAAAATGTAACCTCCCTCTAGGGAAGAAACCAGTGGGATGCCGATGGGTCTATACAATCAAACACAAACCTGATGGATCTATTGAAAGATATAATGCAAGACTAGTAGCTAAAGGCTATACCCAGACCTATGGGTAGACTATTCTGAAACATTCTCCCTTGTAGCCAAATTTGACATAATTAGAGTCCTTTTCTCAATCGCTGCTAATGAAGGCTGGCCACTTCATCAGTTTGATGTTAAGAATGCATTCCTACAAGGAGAATTAGAAGAAGAAGTTTATATGGAAGCTCCACCCGGGTTCGGAAATAATTTTAAGGAAAAAGAAGTATGTTGGCTAAAAAAATCTCTCTACGGGATTAAACAATCCCCTCGAGTCTGGTTTGTCAGATTCACTGTAGCAATGAAGAAATATGGATACCAACAAAGAAACTCCGATCATACACTATTCCTTAAACGGAGAGGTAAACTTATGACTTGTTTAATTATATATGTTGGTGATATGATAATTACAGGAAATGATTAAAAAGAAATGAGAACGTTAAAGGCAAACCTATTCATAGAATTTGAAATGAAGGACTTGGGAAGACTTAAGTACTTCCTTGGAATAGAGGTACTAAGGTCCAAACAAGGTATCTTTATTTGTCAGAAGAAATACATACTTAACCTTTTGGCCGAGACAAGAATGATTGACTGCAAGCCTGCTGACACACCAATGAAGGTGAACCATAAACTTCACATGGAAGAAGAAGCCGAGTTAACAAACAGAGAAAGATATCAACGTCTGGTAGGTAAACTAATATATCTATCACATACTCGTCCTGATATTGCATATGCAGTAGGAGTGGTTAGCAAGTGTATGCACTGACCTCAAGTTACCCACATGGAGGCAGTAATGGGGATCATCAGATATCTCAAAGGGACAGTTGGTCATGGAGTTCTCTTTAAGCAAAACAAACATTTGAAAATCCAACTATATACTTATTCAGACTAGGCAGGTGATTAAGACGACCGAAGATCTACATCAGGATACTTCACTTTAGAAGGCAGAAAATTGGTAACGTGGAGAAACAAAAAATAGAAAGTAGTTGCCTTATCCATCGCTGAAGCTAAATTCAGGAGGATTGCACGAGGCCTAGTAGAAATCATACGGATCCATAAACTTTTGACTGAGATCGGGTTCCCTCCAACCGGAGAAAGCAAGATTATGTGTGATAACAAAGCCGCAATACAGATTTCAAAAAATTCAGTCCAACATGATCGTACAAAACACATAGAGGTTGACCGAAACATAATCAAAGAAAAACTTGAAGCGGGAATTATAGAGTTATCATTCGTCCGATATGAAAAGCAATTAGCAGATATTTTAACAAAGGTTGTCAATGGAAGAATATTCGGCAATTGTCTTAACAAGTTGAGCATCGGAGACCCGACTATTCAACTTGAGGGGGAGTGTTAGAAAATAAAATAATAATAATAAAAGATATTAAAGGAGAACCATGAGCATCATTCCCATTCTTAGAAGATTACCAATCATGACAGAATGTGTACCGTTGTATTGTAACAATCAAGTAATCAACCTTTTTTTATCATTATTTCCATGTTTGAGATCAGTTGTATTGTAACAATCAAGCAATCAACCTTTTTTTATCATTATTTCCATGTTTGAGATCAAAAAAGACTCCTATTTATATTGTTCTTTTTCCTCTGTAAATTATTCATTCAGAAATCAATATACAAATTTTCATATTTCAATTGCAAACAAATGTAGCTAAAGAAAAAAATGTAATACCAAGGTATTCTGCTAGTAGCCTTATTAAGTCATCATCTGAGCTCCTTTTACTCTAAGTGAATATGTTATGGTGTAAAGCACTCTGATGGAGTAAACAATTTGTGTCACACCACGAAAATCTTACTTAAGCAGCAGAATACTTTGACTAAGTTGTTTCGGGTGATGACAGACGTTTTAGCCAATCATAATCAAATTTACACATAATACATAAGTTGGACTTTATTCAACCATGAGAGTTTTTACACGTGTAATATTACACGGTTTTATTCAAATACAAGTCCAAACTTTGAAAAGTCAACAATTTCCATTCAAACACACACTCATCTTTTCCCGCGCCCTCCACGAAGCTTCCACCATTTCATTTACCTGAAAGACACATTTAAAATATTTTTTTAATGCAAGGTTGGTGAGTTCTCATTTTAAAACCATATATTTTGAAACCAGTAGTTACCAATATATATAATCTTCTTCAAACACTTACGAAGGTACTCCATAATTCAAACTTAATCAACATTTTATTATTATAACAAGTTTATTAGTCATAAGTTTGCAAGAAATATGACACATGCAAGGAATTTAAACATATAACCCGACACATACCAAACACAAAATATTTACTCCCAACATTTAACCAGAGCTACTGGTCAGCAGGCATGGCGTCACCCCGATATATCTATCAATATTTCTACGTCCCAACACAAGTTTAATGGTTATAACGACCGGGTAGTTGTTTCCTTACCTTCGCACTCATACTATATTTCGGCAGTTGTTTCCTTACATAAGTATTTAACGCCAGTCTAATTTAACCCATTATATTTAATACAGTTATAAAATAAAATGCATAAGAAATGTGGTTTTCCCCCAAAAACATTTATACAACATTTGTTATTAAAACTAGGGGATTTGTGAGAAACCCACCTTCGGTAGGTACAACGTCAGATATGTCCAAACACCGCGTGTCCTATTAATATAGTACACATTTTTAATAATCCATATATTTTAAGTTGTTCGCTCAACCTAAAATATCTCACACAAATGTTTTAGTTTTCTTAAAACGTTTCTTTTATCATTTGATGAGTTCAAGTTCGAACGACTCGTTGGCGACTTTTTTTTTGATTGAGTCCAAATATATATTCACACAAGCATGCAAGTTTCTAACTTATTTACATTCCTATCTTAGTTAGCAACTAGCAAATATACATGTATCCAAGTAAACACCGAATATTAACAAGTATCATACTTTATATTATTCTAGCAAATAATTATATTCTTTAATAATATATATAAATTTATATAAAGGTGTTTTAGTTGCTGGAATCATCTGTAACTCTAAGTTCTATAATTTAAAAGATTTTTGTTTTGTTTCCTTGGTTTTGTTGGGTTCGCGTTTAACGACGAAATGGTTAACTTTTCGTGTGAAACTTTATCTTTTAAATTTTGAAAACACTTTTTATATGAAAATAAATAAGTTTTATAAATTCTTTTATAAAAATAATTTATTTTTCATTTTAGTTATTATTTTAATAAAATTAGTAAATTTAATGTTTTCGTGTCGGCTCTCGCGACACGAACAATCTAGGATCAAGTTTTACTAACTTATCCTTAATGTATACATTTGTTTGAGTAATGTATAACATTATATAGGTTTTAGGGACTATTCTAAAATAGTTCCTAAAAACTTGTCGATTAGCATTAGAAAGTTATACTTTTTGACCGTTTAAGCTATCAATAAGCATACTATGTCAAACGAAACACGTAAAACACATTATGAATAAAATATGATCATTATGAATATAATATGATCACCTCAATCTTATAAAACACCAAATTTTTCAGAATTGATTATCTAACACAAGGATTCATATTTGAACAAGTTAAAGTAAGCTTTTTTCTTCTAGTTTAAGCCTATTTCATCCCATGTAGCAAATATATCTAACCCAATCATATTTATCAAGTGGCACTCATAACACTTTAGAATCAGGTTTAATCATCATATAATCAAGATAGTCATTTAAGTATTAACCAACTTTCAATTGCAAAGTATGAGAGGGTCATGTACCCTAAGCAATATAACTTGTACTTTTATGTATTCCTTCAACTAGTTATGAAATTTTATAGATAGACTATTAATAACAAATAATACACTTTATTTATCAAAACTAACACCATCCACTAATTCAATAATCAATATCAAGTAGTAACATTACTAGCAAGAATCAAACATCAATAATTTCAATCTAACATAGCACTCTACAAACTTAACAATTTCTTAACAAGTGGTTCTTACTCTATGTAAGCTATAATACTTTTAATAATTCAAATAATTCCAATTCCAATTTTCATCAAGAAAAATAATAATTATTCATCAATAATAGTTCTAGAAAACTTAAATATCAAAATACATCTTTTAAACATATATAAATTTAACAACCTCAAAAACCCACTTAATCTCCCAACAACATTCATTCTCTCTCTCTCTCTCTCTAAAAATCCCAAAACCTACTTCATCTCTTTCAAAACATTAAAAAAAATCAAGAAATAACCATCATCCAATCAATCATAAAATCAAATAAACATATAAGAACATTGATTATAGGAAGTTGATGCATATGTGTGTGTCTTGTAGGCACCCATCCACATACACACACACACATTCACGGCACACACACCACACATCCACCACCCATTAAGTTTAATCAATTTCAAATATTTTTATTTGACTTCTGTGAAACATTAGGTAGAACAAACCCAAAGAACTAAATTCTTGAACAAAATCTTACCTTAAGGTTGGGAGAAATTGATAGAGATGTTGAATTCTCTTGAATGTATGTTTGTGTTGGTGTTCCCATGTTCCTATCTTGCCCCCAGCTTTGCGTTACACCTCCATACTTGTTTAATTTTTGTGGGTTTTTTTAAAGAGTTTTTGGATGGATTACATAGTGGAATTGGTGAAATGAAAGTGAGGTGAGAGGCCAATGGTTTTAATGGGGAGAAGAGAAAGGGGTGGAGTGATGAATTGGTGATTTAGGTTTAAGATGTGTAAGTATTTTGTTAGTATAGAGTTATTTGGCAAGAAATTAGAAACACAACATCAACTCATCCCTAGCTAATTATTGCATGCGACATAGGGAAATGAAGGGGTGGGGGACAGTTTAGGGAGGGAGTGAGGTTTGTTTGGTGGTATTTGTTGATTAATTAGATTAAGTCTTAAATTCACCAATTAATGTTTTGTAAATTTTGGCTAATTAATTGAACTCCATATCTAATAATATTTAGTATGTTTGATATGATATTAAATTTTCTATAATAGGAGCTAAAGAAATTGAGTTTTGGTAATGGTTGAGTTCGGGCTCATACGATGTCCTACACTGACATTTATTTACTAACTTTTAAATTTTTGTGCACCTAGACCTCTAAATATAAGTTTACAACTTATTAGTATTGTTTTTATCAATAATATAATTTTTCAGGCCATTCCCGACATTTGGATTAATTTTTGGGCTTTTAACTTTATCCTGGTTGTTGTCGGTGTTTGTTTCGCGCAACGTTCACTATGCACCAAAATTTTAACTTTTCGAACGTAATTAGATATATATCTCAAAAAATTTGGGTGTGTTTGAACTAAAATAATATCACTTTATTTACTGTATTATTTTATTTATTTATGCACGTTACATTAGTTACAGAATTAGGCTAATTTTTAGCTAGGTGTCACAATTGGTGTCAAAAAGGAAAAAGCAAACCACATGCTAATGATAACTGGTTAACGAACTCCATTAAATACTCAAATCAAATAACAAATATTAACCCCATATTGAGGCAAAGCATGAAAGGTAGATACGTTAATGATTGAACCATCGGTCCTAGAAGCACAAAGTTTGGAATCATATTGCGTTGAGTATGTTCATCGCCTTCTCCGGTGGCCAATTCTCACAAACCTCTCTCGTGAAAAGAAATGAAGGGTAAAACAAAGCTTTCATGGATAGGATGTGTGGAAGAAAACACCGATCATCATTTTTATGCAACAAAGTATTGTACTCAAAGCACAGAGGTTGGAGAAAGTTCTTTTACAAATCTACTATTATAATAAAACAGGGTTTTTTTAAGACACATGTCATCCATACACCAATTTCTCCTTTTATTTTCACTCTCTATAATTCAGACACGTGTCTTCACCAAAGTGCAGAACGAAGATTTAGGAACGGTTTTTGACTTTTTTTCCTTTAGAAGAAAACCTCTGCAAATCAATTTCAAATTTCAACCCACGTATATGTAACATCCCGTTTTTTGAGTTTCGGTATATAAATGAAATACTAGTTATTATGAGTCGGGCTAGTGTTGGGTTAAATGGATATGGGTTATGGACTTGGGTTATGAAGGAAGGAAAGACCATGGGCTTAAGCCCATGATCCATAATTATATAAGCATTAATTACCAAGTAATTCTCATTTTAGACACATTCCATACACCTCCCAAAACACACACTTAGCTCTCTCTCATATTTCCCTCTCTCTCTAAGCGAAATCACCAAGGAAAACCGATCCCGATCCAAGGTAATGATAGTATGATGTTGTTTGAGCTTAAACCCGTTAGATATAGTCATGAAATGACGAGCCGACACCTTAAACCGTTAAAGTCACGAGATCCGGATAGAATCGGATATAAACCGATCAAAAGATGAGTTTAGGGGTTACCCTAGCTCAGATCTGGATCGAACGGGACGAAAAACGGTGTAAAATGGGGTAAACCGCGTTTTTCCGGCCACCGCCCGGTTTTCCGGCACGATGGCGCCGGAAAGGCGGCGCAGGTATTTAAGGATGTCAGAGAATGTTTCTGACATTCTCTGACAAAACCTAACCTTAATTCGTTACGGGAGAATAACGAATGAGCATCAATTCGTTATGTGGTTCGTTACTGAAGAACCCTCGTTCGTTAGGCTAGTTCGTTAAGGAAGAATAACGAACTAGTTGAACAATTCGCTATGATTTCCAGTTCTCAATGAAAGACCACTTAGCTATAAAATTCAATTCATTAAGATGGTCCATAAGTGTAAGGCTTCGTTACCTGTGCCTCACATTTGGACGTTGGATTTACTCATTAACATAGTTCTAATGATCAGAGTTAAATAAAACATACGCGAAATATAAAAGCTTTCATAAAATATATATAGTAATCCATAACTTGTCTTAATAAACATACCGTCTTTAAAAAATAACTAAATAAACGTCTTAGGTCTTCTGATGCCAGCCTCTTATTCAATGCCAAGTGTTCCCCTCAAGCGAGCTGTCTCATCCTACTCACCTGTGTGCATACTAAAAGTCAGCTACGCTGAGTGAGTTCTAGTTAATTATACATCATACAATACATACATACTTATACACTTCTGTTCATACTTTCATATCTTACGTTATAAATAGCATTGCGCCCTACATTCCTCGAGTTTTATTAGGGCTCGGTACCCTCCTTCCTCGAGTATTATTAGGGCTCGGTACCCTCCTTCCTCTAGTATTATTAGGGCTCGGTACCCCCTTCCTCGATTATTATTAGGGCTCGGTACCCTGTTTCCTCGAATATTAGTAGGGTTCGATTCCCTCTTCGTTACCATACAACCATACATCATACCTCGAGTATTGTTAGGGTCCGGTTCCCTCTTTATTACCATACAACCATACATCATACCTCTAGTATTATTAGGGCCCGGTTCCCTCTTCGTTACCATACAACCATACATTTCCTTCTTTTATTAACCTTATCACATTCATACATATAAGCATAAATATCATACTTACATTATACATAGCATTACAACCTGACAGTACGTGCAATATCCGAAGATCGTTCAAGTACCAACAAGCAATCATTCATACATATCACATCATCACATAAGGCATACACTTATCACTTAGGATAAGTGTATTAACAAACATATTGAGTATGCACACAGCCCCGAAAACAGAACAAGGAATGGGGCTAGAAACTCACCTGGATCCTGTTGCGTTCACCGTTAATCGTTATTCCCTTCTTTAACTGAGCTCGGCTAACTGTTAAATATATATTAGTTAATTAACCGTATAATTACTTAAGTTGGTATTTTAGTTAACCAACATATTTTCTAAGTTGGGCCTGCTGGTTTAGTTCATGATGATGGGCTAGTCTTGTTTTAACTTATAGGCTTGACATTTGCGGATTTAGTTAAGTCAGTTCCATTATCCATTAAAGCATATGGGCCTAATTGGGTTCTGGCCCAAACCAAACAGAAAACTGAGTGGCTGAGAACTCAAGGCAGAGAACCCTTGGGACCGAGAACCCATGTTGACCGAATACTCATGTTGACCGAGAACTCCCTTTTTGACCGAGAACTATTTTCTTGACCGAGAACTCTTTTCACCGAGAACTCAATGGCCGAGAACCCTCAGCTTGGACCGAGAACCCTTAGGTCGGTGTGTTCAACTCATCTTTCTATCTTTATCACTTTTACCAAGCTTAGGTAATTGTTTATGGTTCATATCATGAACTTTTAACCACTTTTCTCCACCATTCATAACCGTTTTTCACCCATCATCATTACGGCCTCAAGATCTAGCTCGTTCTAGTCATAAAGTTTAAACCTTTATAGTGTTAAAACGTTCTAGCTAGATCTAGGGTTTCCTTTATGAACCGTACATAATCATAAGTTCGTTAAGTCCATTATAATCCTCAAGTTTGCAACTTTATGGTATAGCTATACTCGATTTAATCCTACTAAGTTTCATGCAAAACCGAACACTACTCGTTTTACCCGAAACGAACCAACTAACCTGTTTATTATCAAGTTCATTACTTTATCAATAATCATGACCCGATCTATTATCCTACCAATTTTCATGTAATTCCATTCATGAAAAGTAAGCCTTTTTAACAAAACGTACCTTTGAGGTTTTTGTGTGAAATCACTCGAGATGCTCAAAACCATATCAAACGAACTCCGACTTGAGTGATTCAAGCGGCCACGGAACCCTTTCGTCCCGATCTACAAACCCATCAGCTCACCTTCGCCGGAAACCGCCGTTACAGTCGCCGGAACAGCTGAACAATTGCCGAAACATCTGAACAGTTGCTAGAATCTTCACTTTTGAGCTGCTATGGTTTTGCTGATAAAAATCGGGCTTCCTGACCTTTGATCGAAGATCTAATCTGTGGAAATCTTCATTTATATACCAGAACACTCAGTAAAAATTTAAGACCGATCCGACGGCTAGATCTCCGGGAATCTTTGTGTCTTTGTGGGTGGTTTTCTCAAAAACGGGAATTGGGTTAACTGTGTGTTTTGATGGTGTAGGCTATGGTGTAGAGATGTATGAAAATGGAAAGGATTAAGGTTTTAAGGGATATTTATATTCCCTTAAGCCCATGGACCTTAGACCCATCTTTCCATTTTGGTCCATAATTAATTACATCTAATTAACCTACTTATCTTTCCATCTTTATTATTTTACTATTTTTTCTATTAACTCAAGTAAACTTTTCGGTCTTAAATAAATAATATATTAATTATTTATTCTTAGAAATTTTTGGATGTTACAATAAGTGGTGATTCGTTATGATATGACGAATCCGAACTCCATTCGTTATAAAATTCTAATTCGTTAAAGAACTGAATAACGAATCAGATAACTGGATAACGAACTAAGTTTACAAGAATGGCAGAAATGGTCAAAAGAATGAGATAACTACACAATAACCCTTGGACTTTGATAATCTATGAAAGATACCTTTAGAGGTTAACAAGTAACGATTAACTAATCGGTAATGATCCAATGAAGTAAAACCGACTTATATACATGAGATTAGTTAAGTAGATGATAAGAAGAGCTAGAGCCATATTTAATATATGTATGGTTATACAGTTAGTCGAGCACATCTAAAGAAAGGAATAACAGTTAACGGTGAACGTAATCGCGTTCAAGTGAGTTTCTATCCCCACTTCATTGTTATGTTTTCGGGGCTGTGTGCATACTCGATGTGATAGTTAATACACTTACCTTAAATTTATGTATGATGAATGCTTGACGGTGCGTGAACGATCTTTGGATATTGCATGTACCCTCAGGAGGTAGTTAAAGCTATGATTGATATGTGATGTATGCATGTTATTTATGTATTATTGATAGTACGTGAACGATCTTTGGATTTTGCATGTACTGTCAAGGGATGGTTTAAATATATGGTTGACGTATATATGATGTGTAAGTGATGTACGAATGTACGAAAGTTATAATTATGAATGTATAGAAATGTATGGAAGGCATAGTTAGAAAAGGGAACCGACCCTAATAATATCGGCGAATGTAGGGAACTGACCCTGATAATGTCGGCGAATGTAGGGAACCGACCCTGATAATGTCGGCGAATGTAGGGAACCGAACCTGATAATGTCGGCGAATGTAGTGAACTGACCCTGTTAATTTCAGCGAATGTAGGGAACCGAACCTGATAATGTCGGCGAATGTAGTGAACCGACCCTGATAATTTCGGCGAATGTAGGGAACCGACCCTAATAATGTCGGCGAATGTAGGGAACCGACCCTAATAATATCGGTGAATGTAGGGAACCGACCCTAATTAATATCGGCAAAGGTTATAGGGCAGAATGCTCCTTAAACATATGTTTATGAATGAAAGTATGTATGTAAGTATGAAAGAAAGAATGAAAGTATGTGTGTATGTAAGTATGTAAGTAAATATGGAGGTATGTACCTTCGGTGCATATGTAAGTATGTGAATGTATCGTATGTCGTCTGATTAACTAGAACTCACTCAGCATATCTGACTTTTAGTATGCACGCAGGTTAACAGATTGAGACAGCTGGTTTGAGCAGAATACATGGCAAGATTGAAGAGGCTGGCATCTGAAGATTTGTCATGATGTTTGATACTATGTTTTAAAAAGACAAGTTATGAATATTTGTAATGAATGGTTGAGTTTTATATTATTCAACGAAAGTTTTAATATAACTCTGATATTTAGAACTATGTTTATGAGTAAATCCAACGTCCAATGTAGGGCACCGGGATCGGGGCCTTACAGTATATCATTCTTTTATTCTTCTCTTTAACCCTAAAAACTACTCTTAGACCTTCAATCGCCGTCAATGTGTTCCACCACAAACTCTGAATACAAAGCTACAAATCCACAGATTTGAGGACACAACCAGGTATCAAATCCAAAATTACTGTCCCATCATCGGATGTCTTACACACACAAATAAATTCCGCTTCAGTTGCTACTGGCCGATTCTCGATCATTAGGTTCTATTTTCGGACATCAGGTTCTCAATTTTGATATTGTTGATTATTCACCGTGTTTAACGATTGATTTGGTCAGTAAAGGAAAAAAATAAGACGCTCCCTGCCCACCACTCACCGACATTTAAACAGTTTGGCAATTAAAGTCGCCGGTTACGGCATTTGAAGGGTTTGGCAATTGAGTTATATGTTCTTATTATGTTTATAATCCAACCATCTGTGTTTTGTTTAGACATACTTTTACAAAATTGGGAGTTTTAAAAACTGTTCAAAAGATCAATGTACTACACCTCAAAATGCAGAGTTTGTTTATAGTCTGTTGAATTGATCAGGTTGAATCATGCTCAAAACTCGAGTTATGTTGTTAACTTAGTAATTCACTATAAACAATGAACAAGAATGGTTTATTGTTGCTTCAAGAATGGTGTATTAACTCTATTAACTTGATACCTCGATTTTGTTGTTTACTCGATTAGATTGTTTAACTGATTTGTATTTTCAATTTGTTATGTTTATTGATGATACCGATGATGAAACAATGTATATACTTTCCAAAGAAAGTCTTTAGTGAATATATTATCACTGTGTTGAAATTTTGATTCAATTAAAACAAGTGTATGTGTTTTAAAACAAGTTGCTGATGTGTTAATACTTAAGAGCCAAGTACACTCATATTGTTAACTTAAAGGTTTTGAAAATGTTCATGGATCAACATTTAATGGAAAACGGGTTTGTTAAGGTTGTTGATGAGCTCTTAAAGTGACGAACACAGATCAAACCGTTGTGTGTAGGTTGTTGATGAATTCTCTGGGTAAGGTCATATTCAATAACCACTATAAATTGTCCAGATTTTGATTCAACTTTGTTAATTTTTTGCTTTACTCGATCTGACTGACCCGACCCTTTTAAGCTTCAGTTAGTATTATCGATCTGGCCGGCTTTCCAACCCATTTGACCTGTCCGGTTTTCCACTATTGTATTCATTTATGCTTGAATTATACAGAAACAACATACTACCAGCACGCTCTAGCTGCTTATGCTGTGGAAACCTCAATCTTGTTCGCTACTCATTCCACTTTGTTTTTTTTTTCTTATTATATGTTTGTTATTGTTCATTATTTAAAGTTTGTTAAAATTATTGGTTTTATGTGTACCAAATCACAAACTTGCACACTAAATTATTATATTAAAAGCTAAGACATACTTTTTAGTTATGTCTCAAAGGTTGGGTTGGGTTGGCATTTTCTTTATTCACTTCAAATGGGTCGCGCTATAAACGATTGAAGCATTAAGAATTGGTTGTTATATTTACTTACGTATCGAAACACTGTTTTGAACAAATTATCTTTTGAAAAAACACACAATGTCATTATGGCATTAAAAAATACAATTCTTTGATGAAATTGTGTATGGTCGATATAAAAACATATATCGTTTCCAAGTCCTATTGATAAAATTGTTATAAAATGAATTAGTGCTCCATATGGAATTTGGCTTTATAATGTATACTGTTCTTTATCTCATAAAACATTCTAAGGAATGAAATTTAGGTCTATATCTCATAAAAAATTCTAAAAAATGAAATTTAAGCTGTTTTTACTTATACATTCTACTTTTTAGTTATGCATTATCAAATCCTATTATTTGATCATTTGCTTTTGTTAAGGCATGTTAAACATAATTCATGATATTAAGTTTAGCGTGTTTTTTTTATCAAATCCCGTATAATACACAGTTTATAACCTAGTTAACTAATATATAATTGTAATTTGTAACTATCAATTTTGAAAATTGCACCACTTTGCAAACTGTGACGAAGTTACTGGCTTATGTCATTTAGTGTTACGAACAATGTTGTTTTGTGAGGTAACAAAATATTACAATATATATATATATAGTTAACGGTTAAAATAAAAATAAAAAGTTTTCTTTAAAAATGGTAAGAAGTAGGGTGTTCTTCGGGTTCGTTTATCGGGTATCGGGTTTTTCGGGTCGGGTTCTTCGGGTTTCAAAGTTTTAAATCTTGACCCGAAATCCAACGCAAATCTCTCACGGATTTTTCGGGTTCGGGTAATTCGGGTTCGGGTTTTTTTGGGTCGGCTTAATCGGGTTTCGAGTATCCTAGAAACAAACAAAAAGAAAAACACACAAAAAAAAAACTTAAAACTACAATGCTAAAATTAAAACAACATACTTTTTTTTTTGTTTATAACACAAATAATCAAATAACAAACCAACGTAACTTGATAAAACAATTCAAAAGAAGAGTAAAACTAACTCAAACCATAACCGTACTCAATCGGGCATGATTTGGTTGTTCGATTTGTTTCAATTAGTAGTAAAAGAAAGTTATAAATTAATAATAAACAATCGATCCATAATAGGTAGAATAACAGTCGATTAGAGCTAGATTTTGATAACTTTAGTGGCTAAGACTTGCATATTATACCTAAAAAATATTTAATTTCAACACTAAAAGTTTATTCGGGTTTACCCGAAAATTATAAATCAAACCCAAGAACCAACCTGAATTACTTCGGTATGAGTTCGGTTTAGTCATTTTCGGGTTCGGGTTAGTTCAGGTTCGGGTACTTGTTTTTTCGGGTTGGGTTTCGGGTTTCGGGTAAAGGTGACTGTTAGTACACAGTTTTGCGTATTGAGTCTTTGTAATTATCGTTTATTAATGTAAAAGTTATTTATATTAAATTAAGTTAAGTTTCCTCTTCATTCGTTAAGGATGTTTAACGAATTAGGGGGCGGTTTGTTAGTGTTTATTATTTAATGTAATGTAACGACGCAGGAGTCTAGTTCGTTACGGAATGTGTAACGAACTAGACCTGTCTTCTATATATAGAGGTGTTATCCTTTAATTAATTTAAGTTTTGATGTTAATGTATTGAATTGCTGCCCAAGTGTTCTCTCTATCAAAGCTTCATCTAATTAATCTATTGCATATAATATATACACCTATGTACAAATAATTCTAATATATACATAACATATAATCTATAAGAGTAATAATGAACTAGATCCGTTAAACGTATATTGAGCTTTAGATCTGAGATCCAGGATCTCACAAGTGGTATCAGAGCTTTCGGGGATTCAATTGCTCTTGATTTATGTGTCAATTCGTTAATTAAGGACTGATAAGCATAAGTTTGATAGTGTTTGGTTTTTGGTTTGAATTTGATCATATTCAGTGTGAATTTGGTGGAATATGGATTGATTTTGGTTGGATATGTGATCGTTAAGGTATTTGGAAGGTTTTGGGAACTAGAATTGGTAATTGGATTGTGCTTGTATTGGATTGGTTTGGATCTGAGTTTGGCCGAAACAGGGTATTGATTTGGTCAAAATTGGATTTGAGTTAAGGTGAATTGGTTTACAGGATGATTTGATGGATTCGTGTTAAGTTTCCGAGTATTTTGATAGGTTATTTGAGCAATTTGGTAACGTATTGGACGTGTATTATGGATTTGGGATTTGATTTGGTGTTCTTAGTTTTCCAGAAATTTGGAAACTGGTGATGAAGATTTGAAGATCTTCATCACCTGTTGAAGACTCTTCTTTGTTAACCTAATTCGTTAATGTATTTTGTTAACTTTAATCTAATTTGTTACTCAGTTGGTCACTTAATTCGTTGTCTTTCTAATTCGTGTTCTCCAATTCGTGAGACACGTGGCTCCAATTCGTGAGACACGTGGCTGGTTCGTTAACCTCAAATATAACAAACTTTTGCCACGTGGCAATAGTTGTTAGAGTTTGTTATAACCGTTATAACAAACTAATTCGTTATAGTTGATTCGTTATCAACTGTAGCAAGTTCGTTATCTTAATTCGTTATCTTGAATCAAGGATTCGTTAAGTTGACATTGTGATTCGCTAAGATTTCACTTAGTGATTCGTTACTTGATTCATTAAGAAAACTTGGTGATTCGCTACCTTGATTCGTTACTTTGAATTTGGTTTCGTTAACCTGATTCGTTAATCTAATTCGTGTCAAACTGTTTCGTCAATTTGACCTTATTAGTTGACTCAGTTCGTGTGACACTGTTCCAGATTCATTACACAAACAATTTCAATTCGTTATCTTTAATTCGTTAACCTTATTGTTCACAGTTCGTTAAAACATTACTGCTCACAATTCGTTAACCTTACTATTCCTAGTTCGTTTAAGATATTTTCAAATTCAACCTTGAAGTTTGATTGTCTTATCAAAATGGTTGGTATGTATGCATTAGCTTCCCAAAATATGCTTATGCAGCAAATGTTACTACTGGACACCGAGATGGGTTCACATTCCAAGTGTCCACGTTTAATGAAATTTAGCGATTTTGCTAAGTGGGAACCCCATTCCGTGCTCATCTAGGATCGGTTCACCCTGATTGTACGTACTGCTTGGATGAAGTGTATACTGTTTTGACGATTGGAGATGAGACTATTGGATTTACACCCAAGGACATCTCACAATACTCTCAAGAAGAAAAGAAAGTGTTATTCCAATGGTGTTACCTGAAAACATCTTTCATCAAGTTGGTAGCATCAAACTTTGTGCTTAGTTATTCCAACACATTCATATGAGGAGTATGAGTAACACCGCTGAAAGCACGAAGGTGAAGTTTCAATTTAGAAAGTTTAACTTACTTAAAGGTGAGACTATCGAAGAGATGACAAAAAGGTTTAATCATCTAATAGCCGAAATGGACAAGACGAAGATGGGACCGTCTGAATCAGATAAGATTGACACTATTAAGGGTGCTTTACCGACTTCTTATTCGACTTTCTTAATGGTTCTGAAAGAGAATAATTACTTCAACAATGAAGATCTGACAACATCTGAATTCATGCAAAAGATCGAAGCACGAGAATACGATCTTAAATGTCAAAATTCTTCTTAGGATAGTCAAGATCCGGCTTTATATGATGGGAGTATGCCCTTGAGTTCAACCATCTCTCCAATCACTGCATTTCTTACACAAAATGCAAGTGATAATGCTACAACTCTCTATAGTGATCCACGAGCATGTTTCTACACTGCTGGAAGTTCTGGATCACCTAGTTCTTCTGGTTCTTCTAGTGGATCTAGAAATTCATCCATTGCAAATCCATTCTCATCTTCACCGAATGAAAACATGAAGGAAGCTAAACAAAACTTTGCTTTCTTGTCTGCCTTCATGACCTCATATGAGAATCTGGTAAGTAGTAAGATTGCTACGAGTGTTTGACTAATGAAGACTACGATCAAATTGATCCGGATGAGTTAGAACTTATGGATTTGAAATGGAACATGGCGATGATTGTTCGAAAGGTTAAAAGATTTATGCAATGAACCGGCAAAGATCTTCCTTCTATAAACAAGAAGGTTGGATTCGATAAACTGAAGGTTAAATGTTACAACTGCCAAGAGTTTGGACATTTTGCAAAGAAATGTGATAAACTGAAAAAAGAGTATACTGGTCCTCGTAATCAAGATCAAGGTTCTTTAGCAAAACGAGGCAATGATGCTGATAAGAAACCTTCTGCTTCTGGGTCACAAGCTATGTTAGCTGATGGAACGGATTGGTCCCAAAGACTTTTGTGCAATGATAATCAAGCCAATCTGGTTAATTTCAAGTCAACTGAAAATTTCCAAGATGCTAGTGGAAGTGATATGTCTTCTAATAATGATACTGAATTAGATTCTGATGAATCATGTGACAAGCTTCCAACCACTTTTGCTTGTATGCTAAGATTAATGAGGTTAGTACTTCTATTCCTATCTCAGTTAATGTGTCTACTAATGTATCTTGTGTTGAATGTGAGAAAAACAAACCTAGGTTAGAGTCTTTGAAAAATCGCAATGATTGTCTAGTGAGAGAAATTGCTTCACTAAAAGATACTTGTCGACAATCTTTAGAATCTCAAATGAGATCTAGGGAGAAGATTGAAGCATCGTCGACAAGTAATCATGATCTCAAAGCTGAGTTATCTGTCAAAATGACAATTAACGATCAAGAGTTTTGAAGAAATTTTGAAACATCGTTCGAAGATAACCGAGCTTGAGAATGAGGTTCTTGAGTTGAAGAACAAGTTGGGAAAGTTTAGAAACTCTTCCTTTTAAATAAATGCAATAATCGAAGTATCTGGTAAACAAAAAGATTTGAAAAAGGGTATAGGTAATGTTGAAATACCACCACCTTTTCAAAACGATTATAGAGAAAATCCTTTTGCTAGGAAAGAAGAAGAAGTGCTTGTGAAAGATTCTGTTTTTTTCTGACAAATCTAAACAAGTAAAATCTAAAAATGTCAAAGCCCAACCACCAACTCAAAAACATCATGTCGAAAGCAATAAAGTATTTGTAGAAAATGTTGAGAAGGTGGATCATTGAGGATGTTTTTGAACCTGAGGTAATACACAAAAACCATAACATTCCAAGTTCTAATCACATTTTATGTGAACATCATGAATTTAAGGAGGCTGTGTATGGTTCACACACAACTCAAGTGAAATAGGAAGAACAAGTTAAGGTTAAACCGGTGAAGGCTATGAAATCAGAAAAACCCAAAATTTTTGATGAGGATTTGATGCGTTTTATCAATCCTACTATTTCTAAGCCATCAACTGGTCGTGTGTTTAAGTTGAAAGGAATAGACACGATGTTCACTGAGAAAGACATTCCGATTAGCATTATCAAACCAGAATTGATCTAAAGTGTCTTTTACAATGAAACTTCCAAGATACAAGATCTTGAGCGTCAATATGCTTGTGCCAAAACATCAAACACATCAGACCCTTTGATTAAAGCTAAGCAACTGTTAAAAACTGCTAAAAAGGTTCATTTTGTGAAATCAACTGGAACTGACACATTGCAAACTTTTTCTAATTGTTCTCATCTCGATTTCTATATGAAAAAGAAATATGTGTCGTCTGATGGGTTGGCCAAGAAAATTTTGCTAGAGCTGTGAGTCATCAACCTTCTATGGCATCTATTTTTGCCAAATCTAAACATGATCGTGTGGACATGCGAAGTTGTTTTCTTTGTGGTCAACAAGGTCATGTGGTAAGAAACTGTGGAAAGAAGAAATCTCATAATCTTCATCCGTTTGTCAAGGACCAGTCGAAACCGGTTCCTGTGATAATGGAGATTCTGAAACGACCTTTGTCGTTTGATGATGAAACTCACATCATGTTTTCAAACGTGAATCCACGTAAAGTAATTCATGTGAATGAAACATATGGTCAAGTAAAACCAAAGTTTGTTCCAACCGAGCCAATCTGTAAGAACTTGAACTCAAAAATGTCGTTCAAGCTGCCTATTTAAGACGAAAGTCTAAGAGGCCTATAAATTATTCTCAAGTTGCTGAACAACAATTAAATTATGTTAAATTTGATTCTTCTCATGACACTCAAAAGGTGCCCAAGAATGAGGCCTGGGCTGCCTTTTTGAACTATTCACTTTCATTTATGTGTAGGGTACATCCAAGACCGTGTCTGGTGAAAACTGGATAATGGACAGCGGATGTTCTCGTCATATTACTGGAAATCTCAACCTCTTAACAAATGAAAGAAATATTCAAGGGGGTTATGTGGCTTTTGCTGGGAATTCTGGGGTTATGATTACACAAGAAGGTGAAGTTTCAAATGAGCATATCACGTTTGAGAAAGTCAACTACTGTGATAAAGTTGATCATAATTTATTGAGCGTTTCGCAAATCAGTGACAAGAAGTACACGACAATATTTACTGATAAAGAATGTCTGATTTTAAAACCAGGATACGTCATTCCCGAGTACATGGTTGTCATGCGATCCCCTCGATTGAATGATATTTATGTCTTGCATATGTCTTCTAAGGTTTGAGAAAGTCAACTACTGTGATAAAGTTGATCATAATTTATTGAGTGTTTCGTAAATCAATGACAAGAAGTACACGACAATATTTACTAATAAAGAATGTCTGATTTTAAAACCAGGATACGTCATTCCCGAGTACATGGTTGTCATGCGATCCCCTTGATTGAATGATATTTATGTCTTGCATATGTCTTCTAAGGCATAAACGTCTGTGGAAACTTGTTTCGTTTCTAAAGAAACTGTCGGACCGGTGCGGGACACGGTTTCCCAACGATTCACGGGGCAACGTGTTAGAGTGCGGAATCCTCTAACACGGCGATTCGGTGGTGATCAACAACGCGCGGTTACGATTCCTAAGACGGTTTGACACCTAGGGACGGAGGAAAAGACCGACACGACGAAGATTGGCAGAGAGGTTTTTCGGCAGCTGCTGGTTCGTGACTGTGTGTAATGTGTGCTCTCCCGTGAAATTTCCTAAGTTTCGTTTATATATCGAATACTGATTCGATCGAATGAGTATCTCATTCGATCGAATGAGTCCTGGTTCGATCGAATCAGTCACTGATTCGATCGAATCAGTTTCTTTTGACATTTTCAGTCCGTTAACTTGGTTTCACGATCGTTATTTTCATATCGAACCATCCTGATAGAACTGGGGACATATACATGACATTTCATGTCCTAACAAACTCCCCCTTGGATCCAGTTCTATTTACTTATAATCAATCGAGTTCTCTTGCTCGATCGTAACTCCCCCTTGGAGTTATCTCACTCTCTATTTTCTCAAAGCTAGTGGTGCGCACGTTGCATCCACGAACTCCTTTCTTCATGAAGTTCTCTCAAGATCAAATGGTTCAGTCAGTCAGACTTACCATAGGTTCCGCATATCCTGAGAAGCTGTCAATTGGAATTTTAGATAAACATTTAAGCACAATCTATCCCAATGTTCCAAAACAAATTACATTCAACTCAAGAACAATTACAATCAGAAGATTAAACCTTGAATTACAACAAGAAACAAAATAAACATGACAATTAAGCTTCAGTTTCTTGTGCATACTTCTTCTGTTGCTCTTTCCAGTTTGATCCTGCATGTATGTCATAGGCAAAGCAAATCCTAATGACATTTCTATACGTTAATGCTTGCTCTCTGTCTTCGGGGGCATAAAGAATCTCTGTCTTGTATAGCGTATAGACATCCTCCCGTGACAAGTTTGTGAGCCACATAGGATCAAGTATGCGAATTGTGCTCCAATTTCCATTGTCGTTGAGCACGATAACTGCTTCATGCAGTCTTCCATCATAGTACCAATGCCTGAATGCTTTGTAGAAGTCCTGCTTCATCTTTCTTAGAGGAATCTTCTTCATCGTGAGTGGTGGCATGTACTTCAAGATAACCTTTGGCCTGTTGGTGATCGGATCGATCTCCTTTTTACTTGTATATCTCTTTGGCCTCTGTGGAGTGATCATCTTCCATTTTGAGTTGTATTCCTTTCGCAATACACTCTGATAGTACGTGGCAAATGGAGATGAACCGGCATAAAGCATATCAAGATAGTTCAGACGGTTTAGATCATAAGTAGGAAGAGTCTTCAAGTCAGTGATACGTTGGAAGTACTCAACCCCTTTTTCTCTCTTGATAGCAATGCAATTAAGATCCTTCAGACACGCCCAAGCAATAATCTCTCCTGAAGTTCTACGACCCTTCATCTTATAAGACGTTGTGTGAGGAATGGTCGGCTTTGCTTGTCGTCTGGACCTTATCTTCTCAAGAATAGCGTTGAAAGCTTTCTTGCATTCTTCTGTTTTCTCAACGAATTCGGCTTGATCTGCTTCAGAAGGCTGTTTCATTGTGTTTGACCTTTCGTCAGCCTTCTTCTGTATTTCCTCCTCAGTTACATTTTGGAAGAAACTTGCAGAGTTAGGAAGATTGTCAGTTTGAGACGTGTAGTATTCTGGATATTCTTCCTGTGTCAAGTCTTCCATTTCAACTTCATCAAATTGAGAGGGATCAGCGGCCGTAGATGATGTTGAGTCAGGTGTAGCAGCCGAAGAAGATGTTTGTTCTGTTGAAGGCAAAGCCAGATACTTGCCTGTTTCTTCATTGTATAGCTCAAACATTTGTTCCAGTTCTTCTTCTGTGAAATTGTGTGAAATTTCACCTTCTTCCAAGTCTCCACTTGCGAAGTTTTGCTGCTCATCTGGATTGTCCAGTAAAAACGTGAAATATTCCGCTGCTGTTTTTGATTGCAGCGGTTGGACATTAAACGGATCAGCATCACCTGTTTGATTAAAAACCACAATGTAACACAAATTTTAAATAAACATATGTAATATCATAAACATGAAATACAATACCATTACATATGAAACTAAATTTACACACAAATCATTAATTAAAAAGATTTAACATTTAAGTCCTCACTACATTCACTCAAAATACTCTCAAATACCTTCACCTCCATCATCAGAAGAGTCCAGTTCGTCTGTGTCCACATCGACATTGCTTGGACCTTCCAGACGAAGAACATCTCCTTTCAGCTCGGTGATCTTTGCTTCAAGGCTTAGATTTGACTCTTTCAGCTCGTTGATCGAAGATCCTTGTTCAGCGACAGTAGCATTTAGCTGACTGTTTTCAAGCCTGAGCATTTCGTTCTCAGCTTGAAGTTTAGCAATCTGCTCATCTCTGAGTCGATTCTGTTCTTCTTGCTCTGTCTTGAACAATAACATCTTCATCATAGCCTTGTGAAGATCAGCAATTTCAGATGCAACCTTTTGAGGTATAGACATTTCAGGTTGAGGTTGAGGAGTAGGTTGTGGTGCTGACTGCGGTGTTGGTGGCTGTGCTGGTTGAGCAGGAGGGGCAGCAGAAGTCCCGACAGATGGTAACATTGAGGGACGCGGTTGATCGGAAAATAAGCTCCGATACTTCCGAGTAACCTTCTTCTTCTGCCTCTTTGCAGGCCTTTCTTCTCCTGCATCTATATCGGCCGGATTTTCCACGGCTCTGACTTCCTTACCAGCTTCCAAATCTTCAACATTTAGGAAGTATGAGTCAACTTCCTTCTCAGCTTCGGTCCTCGTGTCTTCAGGGACCGCCACCTCCTCAGTGTCAGAGTCGTCACTGGATTCCTGATATGGTAGATTCTCGACGTCTGAGTCACTGTCAGCATTTCTCCATTTCCTTTTCGGAGGGGCTCTGTAAGACGGATTCACCAAATGCCCGAAGCATCTTTTGAGTGGTGGCCTGGTTGGACGTTCTTTGTAAGATTTTAGACGGTTGAGAGTCTCATTCTTCATGTGGTCCAGTTTCACCACATCACCTTCGTTTTCTTTCAGTAATCCCGGTGCTTGAGTATCGACAATCATTTGCACGAACCGTGGGTACTGTAGAAACTTCTCACTTTTCCCTTGCTTCAACGTGATGTTCTCGACCATATGACCAAAAGTCATCTGAGAGAAGTTGTATGGTCGGTTCATCACCAGAGCAGCTACGGTGAACTGCATGCTTTCCCTCAGCTTGTCAAAGCTAGTTCGTTGAGGGCCCAAGCAGTGCATCACCACGTGTGCCAAATATTTGAATTGGGGGCACAGGTTGGCTTTATGAAGCAGACCGGCATTGAGATCGCCGTCATACTTCATACGTGCGAAACATCCTCTAGTTGCAGCAGGATGTAGGGAGATCGGGTCTGATTCATCATCTTCAAATCCGCAGACTTCTCTAATGACCTGGGCAGATATAACGATGGCTTGCCCTCTAACGGTGGAGCGAATAACCGACGGCACGACTGTTTTGTCGTGCGTGGCATTCCTCCAAAACTCTTGTTGGATAGACATGATAGGCTCAATAATCCTAGAGATGGGTCCAGAGATCCTCGACCTCTTCAGAAACTTTATCACCGTTGCAAAGTCTTTCCCGTGGCTCGACTTTTCGTCTAGAAAAGCCACGATGTTGTGCTTGATGGACGTTTTGTACGGGACAACCACTTCTGCAACTTCAGCCATTTAAATCTGTAACCATAAACGTGTTAGAACAAACAGATATCGAAACGACTGAATGCGTTTAAACTTTTCAAATTTTCTGGACTGGTTCGATCGAACGAGCAACACATTCGATCGGATGAGCTATTCATTCGATCGAATGAGATCTGGTTCGATTACAGACAATCGAATGAGATAGAATTTCCCATTGACTTCTGATTCGATCGAACTAGTGATCGAATAAGTCACATTCGATCGAACAAGAGACTCGTTCGATCGAATCAACTGATTCGACTCATTCAAGCAAAATCCAGAAATGAAGAACACCCGAACCCGGAAAACTTAAACGATCAAGAACTCGATCAAAACACGGTTAAAAACATGTAAAACTTACATTTTCGTGATCTACGTGAAAAATCGAATAATATGATCGGATCAAAAAGAGGGTTTGAGGAAAATCAATTTGAGAGCAAAAATCCGTAAAATATTTCGAATAAAACTGATCGATCGAATGAGTTTGAATATTTATACTATTTTTGGACTTATTCGATCGAACGGACTTGTTCGTTTGGACCATTCGATCGAATGAGATTCTATTCGATCGAATGAGTCTCTTCGCAACTGTTTACATTCCTCAACCACTGATTCGATCGAATCTGTTCATTCGATCGAGTTATTCGTTCGAATAGCAACCTATTCGATCGAATGAGGGAAAACATTTGAAAAATAAATTTTTAAATTTCTTATTTCCCGTCCATCGATCGTGATGCCTTTGAACCTGCACGAAAACATAAACTTTTGACACTTGGTTAGTTTTCGTAGACATTTTCCAATCCTGAGAGCTTCGTTCCTACAGAACATATAGATCATAATACATTAGTAACAAATGGAAAAATATCAGGCTCAAACATCTTTGGGTTTTCTTGTCACTTCATTCTTTCTTTCATGCACAGCCTGTTGCACAGATGAACATTTAGCAACCTGCATGAAGTTTTCTTTCATTCCTACACACTGGATAAACATTTAGTAGGAACAGACAGGGATCAGACTACCTGTCACGATGATTTCTCATCGATTCTCAAACAAACAGAAATAGATAAAATGAGAAAGAAAAAAAAATAAATAGAAATAAAATCTTTTTGGTTTTTATCAAAATATTTACAGGGAGGGACAGGGATCAGACTACCTGTCACGATGATTTCTCATCAACATTAAAGCAGAATAAAATAAATAAAAATAAAAAGATTAATTCAGAATTAAAAATCTTTTTTTTTTTTTTTTTTTTTTTTTTTTTTTTTTTTTTTATAATATTCAAACTGAAATAAACAACTGTACAAAATTTTAAAACACATTATTTTTGGTTGAGAAGGATCTATAATAAGAAATCATACAGACGTATATGACTGTCTACTGAGATTTTTTTTTTTTTTTTTTTTTTTTTTTTTTTTTTTTTTTTTACGAATAAACGAAGTTAAACAAGACATAATGAATATTCTTTTTGTGAGAAAGATCCGAACAGGAATCATACTAATTACGTGACTGTCACACAGATCCGTGTTTAGCTGTATTATGACATAAAGAAACAGGTTGTGAGCATGTAAATAACTTAAAATGGTTTTCATCGTTTCTGTGATACGAGTTAGGTTCAATTATGTCTCAAAATTTAAGTGGGTATCAACTCAGAGATTATGATGCCTCCTATCTATTCTCAAAGCGTATTTGGCTTTCCCCAAGTCACCCCGAATTGACCTTGACCCATAGTGTCTGATTAAAGTTGTAAGTGTCTTCATCTGCTTCCCGTTTTCTTTCTTTCTTACTCCATGATTGAGAAGTCTTGACATTGTTAACTCTAGAATGTTTCAATCACTCATAATGTAATTTTTTTTTTTTTTTTTTTTTTTTTTTTTTTTTTTTTTTTTTTTTTAACATAGACTTCAGAGTAGTAAACAATTGCAAGTCCCGAATCTGGATCACTGCAGTTTCTTCACACACTATCTTTACGGGAATCAGAACACTTATGGGCTCGTGTATGACTGGGTAATCGCTTTTCTGCCTATCATTCGGAAAGATATATATGAAGACATACAAAACTCTTAAGGAGTTTCCACGTAAAATCGAGTAGATTTAGTTTGTATCACATCTACTTTTACGCACCATAAAAAGCTACCATGACACACAATGACCGTTCTAAAGCCTTTTAAGCCTAATAACTTCACTAGTTAAGCACACAGAATCAGTGTATCTATCATTTTCCAAGGTTGGATCAATTTCTCATTTTCTGAATATATATGAATGTCTTTTAAAACATATAACGTTTAAATTATTTCGCCCCGATCAAGTCAAAGTCTTCAGGTAAACGGCTATCCTGAAGATCCAATGGATCAACTGGACCGACCACATACGAGTATGTGTCCTTCTAACTAAGTATAACCGACTATTTTTCAGCGAAAGAATAAAGACCCATCAAAACCCGCCCCGATCACTTTCAGTCATCTGGTTAATGGCTATCCTCATAATCTACTAGTAGAAGTAAGGACCAACACACATCCGAAAATGTGTCCATCAAACTGAGGTAACCGACATAATTTTAAGCGATAGTGATGTATAAAAATTTAATATTTGAAAAATGAAAATAAGCTGTACAGACATAACAAATCTTTTTGATGTCTCAGTATGATAGCGTCTGTGTACTATCACCTTTCTTGTAACAAGATCAACTTCTCAAAATTTTGAAATTTTTTAATGTTTTTGGGTTTTTGTATTTTATATTGTTTTTGGTTTTTCTTGAAACCTTTCTCCCCCTAGAATTTATAAAAAACAAAATCTTTTTGGACTTTTTCAAATTTTTAAGAAAAGAAAAAATGAAAACAATTTAAATGATATCTTCAGGAACATCATCTGATATACGTTTAACGCCGTTGATCTCTAGTAAATATAAAAACCGTGGTTTATCAAATGCTTTAGTGAAGAGATCAGCGCGTTGTTCCTGAGTGGGGATTTTTATCACATCGATTAACTTCTTTTCGTAGCAATCACGAAGGAAGTGATATCGAATTTCGATGTGCTTCGTTTTGCTAAAATGGACCGGATTTTTGGTAATTGAAATTGCAGCAGAATTATCAATATATATGGGAGTAGTAGAACATTCAATACCGTAGTCACGCATTTGTTGCTGAATCCAAATAACTTGAGAACAGCAACTGGCAGCCGCAATATATTCCGCCTCAGCTGTTGAAGTGGAGACTGACGTCTGCTTTTTGCATTGCCACGTTACTAAACGACTTCCAAAGAACTGACATCCTGCTGTTGTTGATTTGTAATCGAGTTTACAACCACCATAGTCCGAATCACTATACGCATGTAGATCAAAGTTATCATCATGAGGATACCAAAGACCCCAATCTGGAGTACCCTTCAGATAACGCAAAATTCTTTTGACTGCAATCAGATGGGAGACCTTCGGCTTTGACTGGTAACGTGCACAGAGACACGTAGCAAACATTATGTCTGGCCGAGAAGCAGTCAGGTACATTAGAGATCCGATGATCCCTCTATAGTGAGTTGGATTGATCAATTCACCCTTCTCGTCAGGATTAATCCCGTGATTAACCTCTAAAGGAGTTCCCTGTGAAGAAGAACTCAACATCTCAAACCGTTTCAAGATGTCATTGACGTATTTTGTCTGGTGAATGAAGATACCGGAATCTTTTTGATCAACTTGAAGTCCTAAGAAGAACTTCATCTCACCCATGGAGCTCATTTCAAATTTTTCTTTCATCACTTGTTCGAACTCCTTACAAAGTGTTTTATTCGTGGACCCGAAGATGATGTCGTCCACGTACACTTGTACCATAATTAGATCTCCTTCTTTTTCTTTTGAGAATAGTGTGCAGTCAATGGTTCCCCTTCTAAACCCGTTGTTCAGAAGGTGTTTGGATAGTTCTTTATACCAAGCTCTCGGGGCTTGGTGAAGACCGTACAAAGCCTTGTTGAGCAGATAGGCTTTGTCCTTGTGATATGGGTCTTCAAAACCTGGAGGTTGTGCCACATATACGGTCTCTTCGATGTGACCGAACAAAAAGGCACTCTTGACGTCCATTTGATATACTTTGAATTTCTTGAAAGATGCATACGCCAAGAACATCCGGATTGCCTCCAAACGAGCAACCGGAGCATATACCTCATTGTAGTCTAGGCCTTCGATTTGCCTAAACCCTTGGACCACCAGGCGGGCTTTGTTGCGAACAATCACTCCACGATCGTCACGTTTACATTTTAGTACCCACTTAGTGCCAATTTTCTTCTGTCCTTTGGGGAGATCCACCAGCTTCCACACACCAAGTCTTTTAAACTGCAATAATTCCTCTTGCATGGCTGAGACCCTGTTGGAATCTTTCAGCGCATCGGTGGTGCTGTGTGGTTCTTCTTGTGCTAAGAAGCATTCATGGCATTAAGAGCAACTGATCCTGACTCCATCATTTCTGTGTAGAGACCAAAATTCAGCTGTCGCCGAGTTTTGACACCCTGTTGAAAGTCCCCTATAATGTTGTCTTGTGGATGATCACGTTCAGTCCTAACAACCGGATTGTCAGAAACGACAACATTTTGTTCCAAGTTAGTTAAGTTCGGCTCAGGAACTGGAGCGGATTGTGGTGCCTCTGAAGTAGACGTTAGAGGCTGATCTGCATTCGGCACTTCTTGATTTGACGATGAAGGTTGTGACGTAACCTGAGTTGGTGCCGATTGTACATCATCTGCTGGAGATTCATCTTCAGATTCAGATTCGGAAGATTCTTGAACTTGATCGCTAGACTCTGTGGAGGAAGATGATGACGGACCAGGATGAGTTGAAGATTGCAAAGATTCATCAGGAGGTGCATTTTGCGCCTCATACATCATTTGAATAGCAATCTCATACAGATTGAATGACTTGAACAGTTTGTCATAATCAAACAACCAGTCTTCTCCTGTCCCCTTGGCTGGTTCTGTGTAGCGTTGAACATCGACATGGTACCATTCTTCAACTAATTTTGTTGTTCTGTTGAAGACCCTTTTGAGAGGTATGCTGTAACCCAGAAAATAGCCGTTGATGATCTTCTCCTCGAACTTATTATCGACTTGCCTTTTAAGTAACGTGCAAAGAGCCCCGAATGGTTCCAGGTGCTCTAAGTTAGGCCTTCGTCGTTGAAGAAGCTCGAAACTTGTCTTGCCGTGGCGCTTGACGATGCCTACCCGATTTAATGTGAAACAGGCGTTGGCAATTGCCTCACTCCAAAACGTAACAGGTAACACTGAGTCGGCTAACATTGTTCTTGCTGTCTCGATTAACGTACGATTTTTCCTTTCAGCAACCCCGTTCATTTGTGGAACATATGGGGCACTGAACTCCTGAACGATCCCTTTTTCTTTGCAGAAATTTTCAACATTCGCATTTTTAAATTCTGTACCGTTATCTGACCGCATTCTTCGAACCTTCAGATTGTATTGAGACTCAATAGTTGTAACCAGCAGTTGTATACACCCAAACGTTTCTGATTTTACTTTCAAGAAAAACACCCAAGAGAATCTAGAATATTCATCAGTAACCACTAGACAGTATGAGTGCCCAGAGATACTTTTGACGCTTATTGGGCCAAAAAGATCCATATGAAGGAGTTCCAACGGAATATCAATTGAGTGGAAACTCTTAGACTTGTGGGACCTTTTTATTTGCTTTCCCGGCTTTGCACTTCACACATGAATCAGGGAGACGAAAACTTCTCAGATTAACTCCCTCAACTAGTCTGCGGTGCACAAGCTTGTTTCATGTTCCTGACATTTATGTGTCCCATCCGTCTATGCCATAAGACAGTATCACGTTCGGATGCCTTGGACACGAAACATGTCGCCGTTGGAGACGTTGACCCTGCCTTAGCCATATCCAGAATGTAAAGATCACTCTGGCGTGCAGCTTGACATTAAAACCTTGTCTTCAGGAAAGTTGAAATCCTTAGGCAAGATGTGGCAATCTCGGTCGTCAAACATAACTTTGAAACCTTTGTCGCAGATTTGACTTATCGACAACAGGTTGTTCTCCAACTCTTTGATGAAATTTACTTCTCAAACGAAATTCGCCCATTAGACACCATTCCTTGGCCGTGATATAACCTCCTTGATTTCCTGCAAAGGAAACTGCACCTCCTTTTATTTGTCTGACACTTGAAAGGAGATTCATGTTTCCAGTCATGTGCCTGGAAGCTCCTGAGTCTATGATCCACATGTTGAATCTTGGATCATATAGAGCAACCTGCACACAAAAACAAAAGGTTTAAATATCATTGGAAACCCAAGCCCTTAAGGTCTTGGGTTTTCCCATCTTCATCACGAATGAAACAATTCAATCCATTTACCCTCATTAACACTGTTTTCAGATTTGACGTTGTTATCAACAGTGTTAGTTTTCTTAGGTTTCCAAAAGTCAGTCTTCTTCTCAGCATGTTTGAGATAGCTGGTTGAAGACTGAGTTTCACTTGTCGAAGTGGAAACACTTGATCTGAGGGGTTTGGGGATTGGTGTGGTGAGGTTGGCTGAGGTTTCCGAGGAGAAACCGACCTCGGTGTGTGAAACCGTTCTTTGACCTTGAATGTCAATGGTCGGTCGCCTCCTAGGAGGTGACTTGACATACCTCGGATCCGGAGTCGATATGTACTGCTTAGGATCCGTGTACTTATAGCAAAATCTTGCTATATGCCCTACCTCTCCACACGAAAAAACAGTAGTTTCTCCCCCTTTGACTTGGTGGAGAGAAATAACTCTGGTTTTGTCTGTTATCATAGTACCCCCTGGATTTGACATTTTGGGGTGGAGTTTGTCTAGGAGGGTGTTTTGGGAAATTATGTTTTTCATTAACGTTACCCTCCTTTACAAACTGGGTACTATGTTCCACATAGACTTTCTCAGATTTAGGATTAAACTTTTTCTTCTGAGAACTTCTTGTTGTTGTTGCCTTTGACTTAGATGGTGGTGGGCCCGATTTAGTTGTGGAACCTAAGTCTGTGGCATCAAACATTTTGTTTGGACTCAGGAGCCGGGTCAATGACTTCTTTACCCTTAGACTTAGAAGCCGGGTCAATGACTTCTTTACCCTTAGACTTAGAAATTTGGTTTGTGTCCTCGGGTATATAATCATTTGATTCATCATCCGGCACAGCTCCTGGTGTGCTTGAAAATTGATTCAGGATCGGGGGTGGGACATTGTTATATCCCACGCCTCTTTCCTTTTTGCCTCGGAACTCGGGAATGATGTGTTCTAATAAATAAGATGAATTTGAGTAACTTTTTAATTTGAAATTCAATGATTCAAAATCAGCTTTCAAGTTTCCAATTCTTTTTTCAAAACATTATTCTTATTTATGTGAAAATTGATAGAGTCTTGTTGATTCAGACACATATTTCAAGTTCCTTGTTCTGACGCTTAAGGCTATCAATCTTTTCTTTAAAAACAGACTCTTTCTGCTTCCAAGCCTTATTCTGTGCAAGCGCGTCAGTCAGTTCCATTAAAGATCTTGAGGCTGCTTGTTTGTAAGCCTCAAGATCTTCAATTCTCTCTTTTAGAGATTGAATTTCTTGTTCATAACAATTCACATTTTAAACATTTAACATTTTCTGGTTTGGGAGTTGATGGGTTAGAACTTACCTTGGCATCTGATGTCTCTGCCATGAATGCAAAGCAAAGATTCCCAGCTTTTTCCAGAAACGATGCAGAAGTTGCTTTAGACTCTACTTCGTTGACTTCTTCAACTTTAGCAGCCTCTGCGGGAATTGTCGAACATGGAGATGTTTGAGGAACATTTGACTCTTTTTCGTGATCCTCCTTAATCTCCAAAGATACCACTTCAACCTCAGGTTCTCCTTCATGGACTTCAGCAGCTGGTTCATCGACAGTATATTCTTCATTGGTCGAGGAAACAACAGACTCTGTTTCAGAGTTTTCATCTACTACTGTGACATCAGCCATGTTGATGCTCAAGTTCCATGTCTCGCCTTCATCCCCTTGAACTGCAAGAGCAGTTTCGTTGTTGATGTCGACGTTGTTTGCTGCGGTTTGATTTTGAGGGACCAGTTGTCTCTCAAGGTTGACAGTTGCAGCTGCTGCAGCAGGAGTGGATGATGATGAAGTGGTTCGGAAGGGATATTGGTGACCTTCCCTTCTTGGCTTCGAGCACTCCTTGGCAAAGTGACCAAGTTCGCCACAGTTGTAGCATTTTACTTTGTTTTTATCAAAGCCGAACTTGGATTTGTTGTTTATTGAGAGGGCCTGACCTGTTTTCTTCGTCCACTTTCTGGCCCTTCGGAACGCACTGCCAAGAGCCCACATAATGTCTATGCGTTCCATATCATCTTCGTCAAGCTGTTCATAGTCATCGCTGTCAGATGACTATTTCCTAGCTTACCCGCCACCATTAAACTGTAGGACTCAATTATCGTGCCTAGAGTTGCCATGTGTTCTTTGGCAACCTCCACTGTTACTGTTCCCAAGCCTTCAGTATTCAACGTTGCTTTCTCCGTTGACTTGGGTCCGGAGTTAGTACTTGAGTTTCCAGAAGTTGATAGTGGGACGGAGATCTCGTTTCAGTCCCCTTTGATTGATTTGACGTTGAGGAGACAAAAGCAGTCTTCATCGGAGCATGATCAGTTGAATCTGACAAAGGAGGTTTTGACATGTAAAGTGATTTGTCAGAAGTTGATCTCGGTTTTCTGGAAGAGGCTCTTAGTTCAGCCTCTTCGTGTCTGATTTTCTTTAATAAAATCAGACAGGAGAATCGTCTCCAGCTGATGACTTCTTCTCATTACTGTCAGGAAGGTGCTCCAGCTAGGTGGAAGTCCTTGTGCAAGACATCTAACTTTCTCAGTCCCTGTAGTTTTGACGTTATAGGACTTGAGTTCTGACATTAGATGGTAAAATCTCGACAGTAACGACTCAATATCTTCTCCCGACTCAGGACTAAACAGATCAAATTCACGCTTGAGCTCCCGTGCGTGAATTTCTCTAAGGGAATCAGATCCTTCACATCGGTCAACCAGTGCGTTCCAAAGAGTTGACGCTGTAGTAAACTGGTTAAACTGATGAAAAAGATCAGTGGAGAGTGCTTGTGATAGTAAGGAGAAGGCTTTCTTCTCAGCATCGAAGGCTATCTTTTGTTCTTCAGATAGCCTAAAGTAGCTCAACGACTCACCATCATCATTCGTTGGATGCACCCAACTTGTCTGGACAGCTTCCCAAAGTCCAGGATTTACACCTGTTATATGAATTTGAAATCTTGTCTTCCAGGTTGTAAATTCGTTTAAAGTCATTAGCTTTGGTGGCTTGTTATAGCTTCCCGATTCAGAATCACTTTCGAGAATCGATTGAATCCTCTTGTTGGTACTCGAACTTGTAGCCATCTTTGTTTCTTTGCTTTGACGTTTAACTGTTGATCGAATGAGTTGATTCGATCGGATGAGTGACCTATTCGATCGAATGTGTTCTGGTTCGATCGAATGTCTCTCTGAAATACAGATCTGATCTTCGAAAGTTATTCGATCGAATGTGAATCTGGTTCGATCGAATGGGTTGAGAAGTTCGATCGAAAGAGTTTCTGGTTCAATCGAACGGGTTCTGACAGTCGAATAAGACAAAGATCGAATCGACGGATCGAATAAAAGACTTATTCAATCGAATGGTGACTAATTCGATCGAAATGAACAAATCTGGTTCGATCGAATGAACTAGGAGTAATTCCTCGGCGGGAAAAACTGATTCGGTCAAAGTTCAAACTTGTTCGATCGAATAGGAAGGCTATTCGATCGAATGAGTTCCAAAAATAGACTGGTTCGATCGGAAAATCTGGAAATTCCAAAATTAGAAGATTTTGACGGATTTTCGAATTTTGAATCAAAAACACGAATTTTGAAAGATCAAGGGGCAACTTAAGATCGAAATATGACTTTTAACACAAAAACAACTTAAGACCAACCAAAAAAACGGATCAAAACCACCAAAAATACGAAGAACACGAAGAACGCGAAGAACGTTCTTGACGAAACTCGAACTTTTAACACACAATTCTAAGATCAAAACACCAAAATATGACAATTTTAACAGTTTTTGACAAGAACACCGACGAACACCAAGATCAAAAACACCAAAAAATTCGGAATTTTCCGGCAAAAATTACGATTTTCACGAGAAAAAAACACGAATTTCACCACAAATCTAACGTGAATCAAGAACCAAAGGCTCTGATGCCACTTTGTCGGACCGGTGCGGGACACGGTTTCCAACGATTCACGGGGCAACGTGTTAGAGTGCGGAATCCTCTAACACGGCGATTCGGTGGTGATCAACAACGCGCGGTTACGATTCCTAAGACGGTTTGACACCTAGGGACGGAGGAAAAGACCGACACGACGAAGATTGGCAGAGAGGTTTTTCGGCAGCTGCTGGTTCGTGACTGTGTGTAATGTGTGCTCTTTCGTGAAATTTCCTAAGTTTCGTTTATATATCGAATACTGATTCGATCGAATGAGTATCTCATTCGATCGAATGAGTCCTGGTTCGATCGAATCAGTCACTGATTCGATCGAATCAGTTTCTTTTGACATTTTCAGTCCGTTAACTTGGTTTCACGATCGTTATTTTCATATCGAACCATCCTGATAGAACTGGGGACATATACATGACATTTCATGTCCTAACAAAGTTCCCGAGTAATGCGATGTCAATATTGATGAATAATCAAGGTGTGTTCATGTCTTACTTTCTGTATTCATTTGGTAATTTGTAACCTCCAGTTTCTAAGTTTTTATTTTTTTATTGTGACTGATTCTTAGTGCTGGTGTTTGTTGTTGCAGAAACACACCGGATGTGTTGTCGATGTGTTTTATTATGTGGTTGGTAGGTGTTTGATACACGACAAAAATAAAAAACAGGATTGTTGTGTAATTGTAATTCAAATATATGAATGTATGAATGTTGGGGTGAATTCAATCGAAAATTCAAGAAACTCAAGATCGAAAGTTGTTCGTTTAAGGATTTTAAAAACTTTGGCCCTAAGAATTCTATGGCGACAAGGGCGCCGTTGCGACACTAAGGTGGCTGGAAGAGATGGAATCAATCGTGATCATTAGCAAGTATGCCAAACAAGAAAAGATCCAATATACGGCACAAATGTTCAAAGGAGAAGCGTTAGAGTGGTGGAACACCCTCATCATGATCAAGGGAAGATAAACATTGTACCATTCGATGTGGGAAGAATTCAAGGTGTAACAACTCGGATTTTCGAATTTATTAATTACCCGACTAGGTTCGACGTTCGGGTTATTTTCATTTCGACTATTGAGTTTAAATTGATTATTTTTAATTTATTATTATTAAATTTATATTATATATAATTATATTATTATGGTTTTGACACTTTTAACCCGAAATATAAACTTTAACCTATTCTTGTACCCATCCCCAAACACCAGGGACTTAAAATGTAAATATCTTTATCTTTCTAACCCATATCATCAATCAAGATACCTGTTTACCAAACCTTACTCATAATAGTTTTCTTTTACCCGACTCAATTAATCACCAAATTAAGCTAACAGATCCTTTTCTAATCAAAGTTTTGATATGCGAATCTTTTACCTATCTCTAACGTGGCTTAATCGACACCCTAAACGAGTTAATTGTATCAATTATTGATATGTTCTTCCTTTTTTAATCAAACCGATGGTTCTAATTAACCATTGATCTCGAAATCATTTATAATATCTCAATTTAATGTGCAGATACCTTTCTTACTTAGTGGCCGACCTTTTGCCCTTATTTAATTGAATTAGTTTGATCATTCATAACTCGTTCTATTACCTTTAGCCGCCGGCCATTGTTGTGATTAGTTCGTCCACTTCCATTCGTATATTAAGGTAATTGATTACACGGTTTTGATCGCGTTTTCACATAGATCTAAAGCCCTATACATGTTTTGATTAATTATAATCGATGGGATCAGTTTCAGTTTCTAGGGTTCTTGGCCATTTGGGTCAGAACCTTCTTGTATATTTTTAAATGAACTGGTTTTAAGTTTGCACGTCACCTTATGGTCTGCTGGTTAAAACACAAGAGTTTAGGAGCGGAGGTCGCGGGTTCGACCTTCCCTGCACCCGTTTTTCACTTTATTTTTGGTAAATGCATGTTAAGATCATTTTTATTAAACATACGAATAATAATATTATTAAATAACTGTTTTATTAAAAACCGACCCTCTAATACTTGTGTTTCTCGTATCTCTTGTATATGTGTAATTAGTTATGCATATATGTATATATGCGTATATATAATAACACGAAAAGTAATATTTATTATTTAATATATATAACAAGTAAACTTTACTTATAAATATGCAAACTAATAATATTTTTAAAGATGCATTTTACTTTTATATTTTATTTTAAAAACTAATGTTTTAATAAATATATAAATCAAGTAAACCAATTTTATAAAACTACAATTAATATTTAAGTTATGTTTTCATAAATCAAAATAATCATTTTATATAGTAAATCCTTATGTAATATTATGTTATTATAATAATTACTTCTTAATGATTATCGAGTTGTTGTAATCAATCTTAAATCTTTACTTAAGCGTATCCGTTACTCTCGTTTTCTCATAGGCTTTAATGTTCGTGTGTGATTCTTTTCCTCATTCTCATTATCTTAAAACATCTTCGCTCATCTTCAAGGAGATTACCACATTCTCCATATTTTACTTGTTTTCCATGTTTTGGGGACATATGCGTAAATATATTTCTTATATATACTTATACACAAAATTGCAACTTTGTCTTATGTGTTAACAACTTATACTTTACTTGTTTATATGCTTATATGCTTTCGTATTCGGAGAGGTCCAACAAAATCTCAGTCTAGTATGATCATAAGCCAGTCGTTATAACTTTGTGCTTCTCGACATCTCAGTTATACTTGCTCATTAATTTGGTTAATTTTTTATACTCATATGACTTGTTGTAAATACTTATTTTCTACATGAACATTTAAACTGATGTGTTTCTCACTCAACCTTGTGTTGATAAAACCATTCTATTTTCAACGCATATACAGGTTATCGTTTGATGTGAAGTACAAGATCACTTAAGAATTTATGCTAGAAGAAAATGTAATGAGACATATTGTTATTAATTGATATATGTACTTTGTTTATTTGGATTTTGTATGGATGATTGTTATTTGGAAATAATTTAATAGATATTGAAAATTTTATTAATGCATGATGGTAACCTTTGAAAAGTTGTGAGCAATCAGTTACGCCCCAGCAGTGTTTGTTCTGAAACGAACCTTACTCGACTGAAGAACAACCTTGCTTGATGAAGTGTAGTTTGCTCGAACTATACACTTACAAGGATTCCAGAAGATAACCTTGCTTGAATAAGTATCAGGCTTGCTCGAAGTGCCTAGTTTGCTCGTATACCATACTTAGCATATTTTCTTGAGGAGGTTAAGAAGATTCCAATCTTCCTTGATCATTTTTGGTCCCAACAATCTCAAGCTAGATTGGAACAAACTCAGATGTACCAAAACACCTCTAGATTACATACACTTGTTCAAAATACACATTAAATTCTTAAAAGTAGTAAATTACATTACTTAAAAGAAAAATTACATATTCAAATTCTGCCTTAAGGGCATTACATATCAAATTGAAATAAAGACTACTAAACCAAACCACCATCATGAGAAGTTTAAACAGTTCTTGTTGTTCCCCATTTTCTTTAGTTTCTCAGTTGATTGATTATGGGACATGCTACTTTTACTACCTTTTGTTGGAACATGAAAATTTCAGAGTAAAAGGGATGGTCACAAGGTAGGTTCCATCTCTTTATGTCGATAAGATCCTCCAAATGCAGAGATTTCAATTCATTGTCATGTGAGATTGTATGAAGTATCATCCCTTCAGAGTTTCTTGACGTGAGGTCATAGACTCACTCAAATATAACCAATTACACTAATAGATAGTAGTAAGTGGATATTGAACATAGAGAGTTTGTGGAAAATGTGTTACCAAGTAGTCTTGCAAAATAACTATATTAAAAACTATTTACGGAAAATAAATTCAAAGATTTGATTGGTTGATTTTATTAACAATAGAGAACTAAAACCAATTTAACGAATTTTAAATCAAGACGAGAAAATATGTCTTCCCACGGTTTAAGGTTTCTACGTATGTTAATGTAAACGTGTAATCTGAGCAAGGTTGCAAAAGTCTCTAGGCGGACCTTAGGCAGCCGACTAGGGAGTTGGGTGTACTTGGAGTACTCGGGGAGTACTCGGAGAGTACTCGAAAATGATAAAAATAAAGAAAATTAACTTTTGAATATTATATATATGTCAAATATTATAAGTTTACTAATAACAAAATAAGTGAATATAAATATAAATAAGATAAATACATATTTAGATACTAAATTATTCTAAAATTTGCTAATCATTAGTTAAAAAAAGTGAGATTCTTTTCTTAGTATTATGGAGATATGAATTATGTTTTATTTTTAAGTCAAAATCGGCTCAAGTTGACCAATTAAATACGATCTTGATGATCTTCACCACCTTTGATCAATTCTTAAAAACTAGGCGGAGTTTAAGAAACTCCCCTCGCGTTAGACCTTGTAGCGAGTACTCGGCCTGTAAACCTACTTTTTACAACATTGAATCTGAGATGAAATACAAATACATAGCTCGTGATTATGCAAATGGCATGTGATAATTGAAGACTAAGTGCTTGGATTACAAAACACAAGGTAATCCTCAGAAACCAATTAGTTTATCCAACCCTGAATCCCACCCGATTAATTTAGAACATGAACTCAACAAAACTAACAATTTATAAATCAATACATAAACACCACAATAACGAAATCAATAAGATCAAACTATTATCATAGAAATTGCAAAAACATTCAATCAACATTCAAAACAAAACCTTACAATGCGAGGGAAAACACAAAGGAAAAAAAGCCAAGCATGATTTGGTTCATACATCCCTTCTATTATAGTGTGCATACGAATCGAAAACAAGTATCCAATGGTTACATAACTCACAATTGAACTATGGCACCTGAAAATCGCCCCTAGGTCGACCTTGATTGAAATATAATGATAAGATAATGAAAGCCGTCCAAAAACGACCTTATATGTTCAATACAAAAACTTTTGTCGGACCCACCGTAAAGCTACAGTGGCCACCGTAGCTTACGGTGGCTTCCTCAAATCCCACGGTAGAAAGGATCTGCCTTCCGGCAGCATTTTGTCTTCAGGGTCCAATGTAGCTTACGTGCACACCGCAAGATACAGTGGAGGCTTTTCTTGACTTTTTTTTTTCTTGTTCTTTTTCCATCTTCCGTTGTCCGACCTCCCCCTTTCGGCTAGCTTCGTTCCCACGCGTTAATTCCACTTCTTTTACTTCACTTGTACCTGAAATAACATTCTATCGTAGTCATCCAATTCCACAATATAAACCGATAAAATGTATGCTTATTAATGGTCTTTAATCATTTAAGGGTTGTCCAACGGACCACGCGTCACAATTCCCACACTTACCGTTGCTTGCCCTCAAGCAACTAACTCATTTATTTTAAAACATTAACTCATTCAACAAAACGCATCTCGATTTAGGTCCCAAGTCATAACCTATTCTCATGTGTTTTCATATTCACACTAATAACACATTCATATTCCTCAAACATAGAAATTCATCCAAACCTAACACGTTTCATGTTTTTCTTTCACACAACACACCCCCATAAACTTTCCACTCAATAACTTTTTTCAAAACTAGCATGATGTGCTAGTCACCCCCCCATGAATTTTCCAAATATAGAAATTCAACCAAACCTAACACGTTTCCTGTTTTTCTTTCACACAACACCCCCCTCCCCCCCACAATGAACTTTCCAATCCACTATAATAAGCTTGTGTGACTATCGAACCTCCACCTAATGTATGCATAGCCACTCGTGCAAATCAAGAGGATTTACCATGTAATGGGGCCAAGTGTTAGGGTACAAAAGGGAAATATTGAAAGTAACGCAGGCGATCTGATCTGGCTTATTACATACAAAACTAAATTAACAAACAAAATTAATTAAATAACTCTATATACCACTAACTCTTTCTCTCTTTTTTTCTTTTCTCTTTACACCATACATTGATCAATGGATCTTAGACCCTTTTTGTTTGAACTACTAAACAAAATACTAAAATCTTCATAACAAATAACAAACACAAATAAAAAAATACAAAATATAACCTACTAAGCCGGATCGTCTCGCAAATGTAACAAAATGTGAACAATTCACGGGGTTTTGATTGATAAACAATAAGTTGTTGGGTCAAGAGTTTGACCCAAATGAGGAGATTTGATCTAAATGAAGAATATTGAAGATTGGATTCTTCTCAACCTCCTCAGAAACTGCTAAGTATTGAACCCGGGTACACCTTGGACATTCGAGTAAGCTTTTACTTAGCCGAGTACGAGATTTTGCCTTCCGGGCACGGTTTACTTCAAATAATCTTCTTAAGTGGATATCCGAGCAAGGTATGCTTTTTGGTGATTTCCGAGTAAGTGTAACACCCCGTAACCGCAGCGGAAACGTAAACGGGATGCAACAGACACGTCTGATATCAACAGCATTGCTTATAAAGAAAACACCCTACATTAATTCACACCATATTACATTGTTCCGGTTTAGTTACCGTCTAGGCGTTAACACATAAGTTTTTACCAACAGTACTTTAACATAATTAATACAAAAAGATCATTAAGCTTCCACAAAAAGCACGCATCATCAAGCATGTAGCAATTGTTCCAGTTTGGGAGTACCTAGAAATCATGTAAAGAAAACGAGTCAACTACGAATAGTTGGTGAGTTTCACTAATTTAAATACAGTGAAAAATCATTATAATAATCATATATTAGCGATGTAATTATGCTGAGCCCACAAGTGAAACCTCTGACTATCCACATACAACCCCGTGGCATACTCCGCCCAAAGACTGTTGGAATACCGTATGCCCGAGACACATAATTAGGTTAATGTGGCTAGCCGGTTTGATCCAAGTCGGGTCATACCCAATAACGAGTTAGACACATACCAATTATGTATTTGTTAAGATAAGATCTATAAGACAAATACAGAACACAATACATTCAGAAAATCGGGTTTCTGAATACTTACTTGAAAGTGTTAAATAAATTAATTGGTTAATTTATTTATTCAAATAATTATTATTGGAATGATTATTTAACTATATGATCTTTTGTAAAATGGTTTATAAAAGATGGGGTGTTTATATATTTTATAAAGTATAAAATAAATAAAAAAAAAAAAAAAAAAAAAAAAAAAAAAAAAAAAATTATATATTGGGGCCGGTTTTGGGTGGGCCCCACACCCACTAACTTGGTCAAAATCATTAACATGCAAAAGATGGAGGTTGAGTGTATAAGTGTTTATATCTACCTAACCATGCATTCTTGGGTGTGATGATGATGAAGACCCTTTTAATAACTTTCAAGTAAACAAAAACATACAACTCTTCCTTTCTTTCTTTCTTGTTTACGGCCAAAGGAAAAAGGAAGGGCTCGGGTCTCGTTTTTCCGTGTTCAAGCTTCCTAGCATAGCTCGGTGTGTGTTGGAGGCTCGGGGTATATTCCGTTTGAGGGTTTTCCTTTGAAAGTCTAGTAGCATCATCATCATCTTCTTCAACCATCTACTAAACTCTTAAAGGGTTAAGATTGTAAGTATTTATATAGCTTTGATTGTTTAGTTGTTCCCGTATCATGTGATCCTAGCTTCGGGTTCTAGTAAATAGATTATTGGTAATCTTGCAATGAATAAACTAGGTTGTTCATATGGTTAGTTTGTCTATCACGTTTCCGCATTAATTATAACTAGTTAAACGGTTAACTAAGTTTGTAAATTCCATAGAAACCCAACAAATGGCATCAAGAGCCGGGATACGGGAAACTAAGCTTCGGGTTCTCGGTTTTTTTATTTTCCCCTTGAAAGATTTTATACAAAAATTAACATGCATGATATTTTTGTATTTAATCTGTT